>NC_141045.1:37975000-38175000 GCF_052040795.2 Danio rerio
GAAGCGTAATAATAAATATACACATTTAAATCACATTTAAATGAAAATAATTAATTTGTATTTTTAAATGTAATTTAATAAAGATTTAAAACAATACATTTTAAAATGTATTTTAAATATAATATAAAACCCTTTCATTCATGTTTTAACACACTGATTAATCGAACAATAAAACAGCATGTTAATAAAAAAATAAATGCACATTTCAATAGCTTCTTAAAGTTTTTCAAACCAATTTAAAATGATTTATTAATGTAATTTTTATCGTTTGATTAATTGATGTGTTAATAAGAATTAAATAAACAGCTTTAATTTATTGTTTTATTTACACATTTAAAAGATGATTTAATTTATATACATTTTCATGTTTGAATTATTAAATTGATAAATAGATTTTTCATTTTATGAAAGTGTCACTCCACATTTACTTCCCAACGCTCTGCTAGCAGACGTTTCTTTTCTTCTCAGTGTTGCTGTGGAGTTTTATGAGTGTTCGCTGTGCAGTAAAACACTGATAACTGTCCTCGTGAGGAGAGGATTCATGAGCTTCACCAAACCCTCATCAGTCACCGCTCATTACAAACACTGTTAATGAGTCTCACACTGTATAAATAACACAGGAATGCAGCAATCATACGACACAGCTCTTAGAAACATCTTGCTGGCTGTTAAATCTGTAATGAAAGGCACATTGACAGAGTTTTATAGGAGATACTGAGAGTGAACCATAAGTTTCAGAGACTTAAAAAAATAATAATAATAGTATGAATAATAATAACTTTTTTCTTATTAATAATAATATTAATATGTTACTTTAAATAGATAATAGCTTTAAATATAATAGCTTAATAGCTTTAAATATGATGATAATAATAATAATAATAATAATATTAACAGGAATAATAATATTATTATATTGCTTCAAATAGGTAAAACGTTATAATAATAACAACAGGACTAATAATTATTATTATTACATTGCTTTAAATAAACTAAGTAATATAATAACAGTAATATAATAACAGAAGTAATAATAATGATAATAATAATTATTATTTTTATTTTTATTAGATTTCTTTAAATATATGAAGGAAAAAAATAACATGAATTACAGTAAATAATAATTAAAACAAAAAATAATAATAACAACAGGAATAATAATAATAATAATAATTGCTTTAAATAAATTAAGTATTTATATAATAATAGCAGGGGTAATAATAATAAAATTTATTATTATTATATTTCTT
This sequence comes from Danio rerio, assembly GCF_052040795.2. Taxonomy (NCBI): domain Eukaryota; kingdom Metazoa; phylum Chordata; class Actinopteri; order Cypriniformes; family Danionidae; genus Danio; species Danio rerio. The sequence continues at coordinate 37,976,251 of NC_141045.1, forward strand.
TAAATATATAAAAAATGTTGATAATAATAATAACGTGAATAAAAATAATAATTAAAGCAAGTAATAATGATAACAACAGCAATAATATTAATAATAACAACAACATTGCTTTAAATGGGTAAACCAAAATAATAATAACAGGAATAATATTAATAATAATATTAATAACAATAAAAAAAATAATAAATAATAATAATAGGAATAATAATAGGAGTTATTATTTTTCTGATATTGCTTCAAATGTGTAAAGCAGAATAATAATAATAATAGTAATAATAATAATAATAACAGGAGAAATAATAATAATAATAATTATTAATATTATTATTGATATATATTTTAATAAATAAAGTAAAATAAAATAATAGCATGAATAAAAAATTTAATGTTTAATAATAATAATAATAATTATTATTATTATTATTATATTTCTTCAAATATATCAAGTAAAATAATAAAATAATAAGATTAAAAAAACCATATATAATCTATAAATATACAAATGAATAATGATAATAATAATATATAATATATAAATAAATAACGATTTAAAAACTATAATAATTATTATTATTATTGCTTTAAAGAGAATTTTAAAACTGCTGTGTAAATGACCACCGTGCACAATCATAACAGACGAAGTCTCTCGCTCTCCCACTGATTTGATTTAGATTAAATCATCCTTCCTCTGGCTGTGGAGATCTGGTAATTACAGCAGTAATGTGATTTCTCTTCTTCAGCTCTCATTTAAACCCCTGTGACTGTGGCGATTCATCACATTAAAGCACTGCAGCTGATATTAATGCAGTCCCTCAGAGCATCACTGCTGCCCCCTACAGAGGAAACCCTGCACTTCAGCATCTCTGATGAAACAGTTGAAGTCAGAATTATTAAACCCCCTGAATTATTAGTTTTGGATTGTCTCCAGAACAAACCACTGTTATACAATGACCTACCCTAACTTTACCCTAATTACCCTAGTGAAGCCTTTAAATGTCACTTTAAGCTGAATACTAGTGTCTTGAAGAATATCTAGTCTAATATTATCTACTGTCATCATGGCAAAGAGAAAATAAATCAGTTATTAGAGATGAGTTATTAAACTATTATGATTAGAAATGTGTCAAATAATTTTTTCAGAAATTGACGACAAAAATATACAGGAGGGCTAATAATTCTGACTTCAACAGTAGCTGAAGTGCAGACTGCAGTGTGTTTTGTGAATTACTGGCTGCTGAGAGCATGAAAAATTCAAGAGGCATTGATATTCAGCAGCAGCAAAATATATATATATATATATATATATATATATATATATATATATATATATATATATATATATATATATATATATATATATATATATATATATATATATATATATAGACAACACATGCAAACTGTCAGTCACACCTCTGCTGTTTATGTGTTCAGGGTAAGACCATCAAAATAAATATTGTAGGTAAATATACTGGAGATAAATGTGTTCACTTTTTAGAAACGTTTACTAAATCGGCTCAGAGATCCATCTTATTTTAGGTAAAAACACATTTCACCTGACTGTAAAGATTTTCATTCATTCAGTCATTTTCATTTTGGCTTAGTCCCTTTATTAGGCTGGGGTTGCCACAGCGGAATAAACCGCCAACTTATCCAGCAAATGTTTTACACATGCCGATGCCCTCCCAGCTGTAACCCATCACTGGGAAACACCCATACACTACTGACAATTTAGTTCATCAATTCCCCTATAGCGCATGTGTTTGGGCTGTGGGGGAAACCGGAGCACCCGGAGGAAACCCACACCAACACGGGGAGAACATGCAAACTCCACACAGTAATGCCAACTGACCCGGCCGGGGCGGTGCCTATTTTAAATATTGAATGTAATTACATTTGCAATTAATTACATCTATGGCCCACTTTAAACGTACCCATACCACTCCAACCTAACCCGTATCCTACCTCAAGGCCACCAGAAGCGTTTTCCTGCACAATATGAAGACATTAATTGCATTTATGTATTTATTTACTTGTATGCAAAGTAGTTAAAGTCACTCAATATAATGTGGGATCGGCATTTTCAGCTAAACTTCATCAGAGTTAGGATCTTTGTACTAGAAATATGTGTTTATTGAACAAAATAACGCCTCATTCATATTAAATGAAATGTTAGTCGTTGTCGCCAATGGTGTAGCGGTTAGTGTGCCGACATGCACTCTGGTGCTCACGGTGAGTTCGATTCCCACCTTGAGGTCCTATGTCGATCCTTTCCCTCCCCATACTTTCCTTTCAATACTCTCTACTGTCCTGTCCATTAAAGGGCCATGAAAGCCCCTCGTTTCAGCAGGGTGTTTTCACACCTCTACTTTGGAAAAAGTAAGAAAAGTGGGCGTGTCCAGCTCTGTTTAGGGGGGAGTGTCGGAGGAAGAAAAGTGGGAGGGTGTGGGAGTGTCTATCTGGGCACGCGTGAGTTTCAGAGTCAAAATACACAAACACACACACACACACACACACACACACAGGGGAAAGTGATGGTGTTAAACCTACATGGACATCTGTAGTCGAATTATTTGCCAAATTATTAAATGGTGGACTTTAACTGCAGTTTGGCTCTTTCATTTAGGGAATTCATTCATGCCCCTCACGACAAACAAGATATTTGATTCGAGGAACTGCTGTAAGCGTGTATTTTTCATGCAATGTTTGATACCGCACGGCGAATGAGAGAAAAAAACCCTCTGGGAAACTTAGATGCACACGGCAGGTAGCGTCAGAAAGCCGCGTGTGTTATTCCGGTCACAAAATGCGGTGAAAATCCTACACAAGGTTAAAGTTTGGTTGTGGTGCTAACATGTTTACACTCGGTGCAATAGTTAACTTAGTTCAATACGAACAAACTGAATAAACAAAGAGCACTGGTCACTCACTTACCAAATCTGTAGAGACAGGACAATCACCAGCAACTAGAGCTGCGTCTTTATTAAGAGAAGACTACAAGCGAATCCAGATCTCAGCGTTTGCAGATGAGAACAGCTCTCAGGTAAACAATAATCCTCCTTAGACACGTAAGTTATTGTTGTCGAGCGTCGCGTACACTGTTAATCCACACGTGAGTCTGAGCTCTCACAGAGAGAAAATGAAAACAAAACTTCACTGCAGCAAACTATAAAAGCAACACTTCATGCTTGTTTTGCCAACACAACGTGGCGTCTCTGTCGTCTAAACACTGTGACAGTAATGAATATTAATGAAGTTGCACAATAGAGCGCGCTGATTGGTTTGAACCAAGCCTTACTCATGCATTAATGCATCACACTGTAAGACGTAATAAGACACACTCTGGCACAGACGTCCAGTCTGCACGCTGGAATACACGCTATTATGTCATGACCGTGACGCAGCTTCAAAAATTCGTTTCAAACCGGAAGTAAAATTTGCTTGAAATAAGGCAAAAACAACCAATTTACACTTTTTAGTGAAATATAGGTGTCCTAATAGTGTTTTTAGCAGTGTGGGACACATATACCACTGTCAACAGCTCAACACATGTGTTCTGGTGTTTCGTGACCTTTTAAAGGTGAAAACCTCAAACAAAATAATAATTAAAAAAATTAAATGGTAGTTTAGAAAATGTCACCGTTTTTATTGTGATCAGGTATTTATATCATACTACGAATTCATAATATGGCCATCATGGATTATTAATGGATTTTTTTTATAACTCTATTCACCTTCAGTGTGTTAAAATAAATAAATAAATAAATATATAATCCCAGAATTGAATCCAAACGAAACGAATCCAACAGCCTTGAATCCTTGTTGCTCGGCAACCAAGGCCAAGTCATTGAGAATTCCTCCAAAAGCAAGTCTTCCGCGTTCCTGTTGGTTTTCCAGTGAAATGAGCGAATCCTCTAAATAAAAAACACCTCAAGGACAGATTCCTTTTGTGTTTGCCTTTGAGAAAGACCTTCCTCTCATTGAAAAGACCCCCAGATGTTTTCTGAAAGCCCCGCTTTTCGTGTAGTCCTCATTTAAATGCGCCGTTTCCTTTTAGCCTGTTGAACTTTGATGCTCCCGAGAGAAATCCATGCGGACGTTCCCTATTTTATCCATAACCTTCAACATCACTGACCCCGACTGCTTTATTCACTGTACTTCTCTCTCTCTGTGTGTGTGGGTGTGTTCCTTCAGGTCCTGTGGACTTGTAGAGTCTGATTGCTAATGTATATCTGTGGCTGTACCGCCCGAGGGCCACACAAACACCCATCTGCACGGCTGACCTGTGAATGTCCCTCTTTATGAATCTTTGATATGGTTTCCCTGCAGGGCTAATATGAGCCGCAGCTCTCGGTGTGTTGTTGGTGATTGTGTAGCGCTGGTGTGTGTGTTTTTTGTCCTGTCCTCGCAGATCTGTTTTTGAGTGTGTGTCTGAAGGCTCTTTATTCCACAAGGGAAGGTCACAGCTCTTTATCCAGAGTGACGTATTGTCATTTCTCAGCCTTTGTCAGATTCTTTGGCTGTGTGTGTGTGTTGAAGGCCGCAGAGATGAGGGTGTAATAAAAGGATGATTCACAGCAGAATTACTGCAATGCTGCCTTTTATTGGGACTTTGATTCTCTGTTATTACGTGATGGGATTTAAACTGCACATTTGAGAAAATTAGGCTCAGACTGATTGTTTTTGGTTTGCGAAACGGAAGCCTGTAAAATTAATAAATAACATATTGCGTATATGAACATATAAGCCCTGCTCACGCTGCAATTTCAGCTATGATTTGATCAAATTTGACAAATCCTAAATGATTCCCCACGTAGGCTGAAATCTGTGGTCTTATATCGTTGGTTTGACATGTTCTACGACAGCCACTTAATAGTCATTGCAATCAAATGTTCCCTCCTATGTAGTTCTGACAAAATCAGAAGATTTTAGCATGGTGGCTCGGTGGTTAGCACTGTCACCTCAAACCAAGAAGGTTGTTGACTCGAGTCCGGGCTGGGCTAGCTGGCATTTCTGAGTTTGCATGTTCTTCCCATGTTGGCGTGGGTTTCCTCTTGGTACTCCGGTTTCCCACACGGTCCAAACACATGCGCTATAGGGGAAATAAGTAAACTAAATTGGCTGTAGTGTATGAGTTTGAATGAGTGTGTGGGTGTTTTCCAGTGATGGGTTGCAGCAGGAAGGGCATCTGTTGTGTAAACCATATGCTGAATAAGTTGTTGGTTCAATCCGCTGTGGCGACCCCTGATAAACAAGGGACTATGTTGAAGCAAAATGAATGAATAAACATCAAACCGAGAGCCAATAGGAGTGCCGAATCTAACGTCGCAATCAGCGCAACAACTTAACGCTTTTTTTTTACGTCAAACTCCGGGTGGGTTTCCTTGCGAGTGTTCATGTTTGGCGCGTTTTATTGTGGTTCAGTCTGACATCATGACAACTCGGATCGTACAGTGTGACATGAGGATCATGTTCGTGCGGTCTGACATGCTACAATTGTAAAAAACGTTGTGTGTGTCTACCCCCCCACTCCCCCGTCGCGATCGTCGAGCACACCGACCACCCCAGACTGTGATTGTTCACCAGCTGACCCTGGGTCTTCACTTTAAGCTCCTGCCCCCTGTAAGGTCTCTGCATGGCCCTGGTGTGAGCAACACTTTAGTCCAAACCAAAGTTGGGCATCTTTGGTCCTGGTGGGCCACTGTCCTGCAGACTTTTGCTCCAACCCTAATCAAACAAACAATCCTGAACAAGCTGACCAATGTCATTAAGATCACTAGAAAGCGACAGGCAGGCGTGTTTGATTCGTGTTGGAGCAAAAGTCTGCAGGACAGTAGCTTTCCAGGACGGAAGTTGCCCATCCCTGGTCCAAACCAAAGATTCAATAGCAACTCGGAAATTTAGTCTCATAAAAGAAAGATATTTGTGTGTATGGGTGTTTTCCAGCTGGAAGGGCATCTGTTGTGTAAACCATATGCTGAATAAGTTGTTGGTTCAATCTGCTGTGGCGACCCCTGATAAACAAGGGACTATGTTGAAGCAAAATTAATGATTAAACATCAAACCGAGAGCCAATAGGAGTGCTGAATGTAATGACGCAATCAGCGCAACAACTTAAAACTTTTTTTTTACGTCAAACTCCGGGTGGGTTTCCTTGCGAGTGTTCATGTTTGGCACGTTTTATTGTGGTTCAGTCTGACATCATGACAACTCGGATCGTACAGTGTGACATGAGGATCATGTTCATGCGGTTGAGCATGCTACAATTGTAAAAAAAAGTATAGTGTGTGTCCACCCTCCACTCCCCCTTGGTGATCTCTTCGCAATCTACGCATCCACCATCTCAGATCGTGTGCATTTGCCAGCTGCCCTCGGGTCGCTTTAAACTCCTGCCCCTTGTAAGGTCTCTGCATGGGCCTGGTGTGAGCCAGTGTGGTGTGGGCCATAAACGCTTTAATCCAAACCAGGGTTGGGCAACTTCAGTCCTGGACGGCCACTGTTCTGGAGACTTTTGCTCCAACCCTAAAACAAAGAATCCTGAACAAGCTGATCAACGTGATTAGGATCACTAGAAAGCGACAGGCAGGTGTGTTTGATTAGTGTTGGAGCAAAAGTCTGCAGGACCGAAGTTGCCCAACTCTGATCCAAACCAAAGATTCTATAGTGATTCGAAAATTGTGAAAGAAATAACTCGTAAAAGAAGATATTTCAGAAGAGGGAATATTAATTAATAGCCAATTATAGGGGAGACGAGAACTGTGTTGCTAACTTGCGTTGACTGGTCCTGTTTGGACCAAAAATCTGCGCATGAACATGGTGGGCTAAAATGGTGTTAAAAGAAATTAGGCTTCTGTCCTGTATAAATCGGAAAAATTCTTTATGTTTAGGAACCATCTTGACTGTATAGTCTGAGAAAATAAGAGGGATTATGTCAAGGCAGTGCACTCCAGAATACAGACCTGTGTGAAATGTAGGCACCTGACAAAATAGTTTAGCGAAAATACAGCCTCTCGAGTCTCAGCATCTCACACAGATCTTTGCCTGAAGGGATTTCCGCATTTGGGATCCGCAGGTGACAGATAGCCAATAAAAGAGTGTGATTATGGCGCAGGAGGTGTTCAGGGGGTTTGATGGCAGAGACTCTTTTCTCCAAATGACTTTTCATGAGCGCCAGGATTAGGTCTGAGAGACGATTTGCAGACAAATGCTTGGCTAATGCATTGCAAGGATGTTGTCTAATTTGGCATGGTTTAAATAGAGCGTATCAGAGGTGCATGAATTACTTGTGTTTATACCCGTTCTGCTTGGTTATAAACACATTATTGATGGCTCTAAACACTTCTTGTGTCTTGCGGAGGAAGGTTTACATGCACAGCTAACAAGTATCAGTTGGCCTTTCTTACCCTTAAAGTGTTAAGTCACCCATAAATCTCAATGACATTATTAATTACTCACCCTCATGTCGTTCCAAACACCAGAGACCTTCATCAGATCTTCAGGACACAGGTTAAGCTAATTTAGATCAGATTCGAGAGCTCCCTCATCCTCTATAGACTGATTTCAAGTGACCGCCATTTTCAAAAGTGAAATCGAGGCTTCGGTGGGAAGAAAACCGGAAGTATCATTGGGAGTTACATAGGAATGTTGTGTAACTGGCTGTATATCTTATCAGCGAAGAGAAAGTGACACAAATTTATCATTTCTCCGCCTTCCCTGGTGACCCGAAGGTCCGTTCTGAATGAATGGTGAATGTAAAAAGGGAAATCAGAGCTCATTTTCAGCTAAGTTACGGGAAATGGCACTAGTTAGCTAACGTTTTCTTTCCCAAACACACGTTTTAGATGCCATTTATCAAATTCAAGTTAATAAACTGATTCTTTCACTATATTAGACTTGTCATGATACTGAATTAAAAGAAAAAACCGGCAATTTCGCGCTAACATTTAAGGCAATGTTGATGGCTTTCTTAAAACAGAGCTGATTTGCCATTGTGTTCACATGTTCAACAGAAATGATTGTGATTGGACGAGAAGATCATCCGTTCACCCGCCGCTGTATACTGAGCACAAACACAGACGAGCCGAGCGATCTGCTTAATGACTCGACTGATCTTGACGGCTGCTTCGCGCTCCAGTCTGTGTATCTGTGTTTGCACTGGGTGAAGAGCGCTAAACTGAGCGCAAACCAAACACAGATACACGGAGACAGAAGCCGTGAAGATCAGTCGTGTCGAGACATCTGCGCTCAGCAGCGCTTCCATGTTAGCGGGGAAAGAGCCGGGTTTAAAACTTCAGTACCAGGACAACACTATTACAGACGACACTTAAGCAGGAAAGCGTCCTCACTGTGTTTAACTGGTGCCATGAGCTGAAACCTAGGAGGACACTTAAGCTTATCACTGAGATTGTGATGTTGTTTGATGCTAAATTGCTTTTAATTGTTTAAAATAAACTTACTAAATAATATTAAAGTGATGGTTACACCATTTTCTGCATTTTGAAATCTCGGCAACAGCTGGAGGTTTGTAGTACACGGTATGTTACTGCAGTGTTTACAGTGCTCGTCCTATACTTCCGGGTTTCTTCCCACCGCAGCCTCGCTTTGGTTCTTTAAAATGGCGGCCGCGTGAAATAAGCGTATAGACAGCAAGGGTCCTGAGGCGTTCAATGTCCAGAAAAGGAAAAATATTGCCAAAACAGTCCATCTATGTTCCCTGTGAAGGACAGTAAAAACTGCAACCCATACTGTTAGTTGCTAGCATGCCTCTTGAGGCTATTTTGTACCAGTTAGCCTCTTGAAACTTGCAAATTCTGATGTTATTTCTTGTGGGTTTTGACTTGAACTTCCAGATGCTTTTCACACTTTGATGACTTGTACTGGATCTGCATGTAGTCTATAAAAATAAACAATGGTCAAAGTCAAGCCAGGCAGATGGAACTGTCTACGTTAGGGGTGCCCAATCCTGTCCCTGGGGATCTACTGTACCTTACTGTATTCATACCTATACTGTATTACTGTGTTCAGCTCCAACCCTGACCAAAAACAACCAAACCAACTAAGTAGGATCTGAAGGAGCACTTAGTAAAGACAGGAGTGTTTGATCAAGTTTGCAGCTGAACTCTGCATGAAGATAGCTCTCCAGGAACAGGGGCACCCCTGATCTACGCAATTGCAGAGTGCCATGATCCCTTATAGCAGGGGTCACCAAACTTGGTCCTGGAGGGCTGGTGTCCCTGCAGAGTTTAGCTTCCACATCTGCCTGGAAGTTTCAAGTATACCCAGCAAGACCTTGATTAGTTTGTTCGGGTGTGTTTGATTAGGGTTGGAACTACTCTGCAGGAACTAGTGTGGTAACCTCTGCCTTATACTGTAAGCTGATATGCGTCAGGACTTTCTCTGTCTCCTCAGATGCTGCATAACAAACACGTGATGGTGCGTGTTGGTGGAGGCTGGGAGACGTTCGAGAGCTACCTGCTGAAGCATGACCCGTGCCGCATGCTCCAGATCTCAAGAGTGGAAGGCAAGATCTCGCCAATCTCCGGCAAATCTCCCAATATTAAAGACCTGGCGCCCGACAGCTACCTGGTGGTGGCGGCCCACTACAAAAGCAAGAAGTAAAGATGAAATGGTGACTTAAGTCAGCACCGCTGTAGGTGCCGCAAACTATCCCACAGGCTTCTAGAACTAATTATTGTTTAAAAGAGAAAATCATAAGACCACAATGTGTGTAGATCGGCTAGTTTGACAATAATGTATTTCAATGAAACTGGAACTGGAATCCAGAAGTAAGGATGTTTGATTTGTATAATATTTGTATTTGTTTCCATGTCTCTTATTTAGCCTTATACATTCAATCTTAACTTCGCTGGAAGAATTCGAGTATTTCACTTGTACCCTGGTGGCTATTCCTATTAGTGTTATACTAACAATATCAATGATCAGTTTTTATTCTGGGGGCTGTGCTTTTTTTTTGTCTTGATTTGTATTTTCTGACATTTATTATATTTTACTGTGATGGCCTTGCTCTTTTGGGAAATGGAACCTTTTCAGCCAATCATGTGGCTGAAAACACTCATATAGCTGTTTCTCAATATGCGTTCTTCAGCGGTCTTGTGTTCTCGTGAAACATCATCATCAGCTGCCTAAGTTCAGTTCCAATACTTAAGACCGCAAGTACGGAGGATGCGTGAAACTTCCCGGAAGTGTTCTTGATATCGAGGACGCACCGATGCAGACTTGAGCACCGAACTCGCTCTGGAAGTCCCAGAAGTCATTGCGACTGGAGGTGGGAAGCGCAGCATTTTATCTAGATTGATTATTAAAGTTCAGAGATATGAATTATTTACCTCAGGAGTTTCTCTAAATGAAACGGTGAAAGTAAACATTACCATGGACATCTTAATAAAGGAATAAACACATTAAGGGTGTTTGCTGAAATACGTATTAAAATCTGTTTTATTTATATTGTGCAACATAGATTTATAATGTTTTTATGCAAAGTATTTATTTTGAAGAGGGGAAAAACAATAAATCGTTGTATGAATGTTGTAATGTTTAAATAATTTACCATTTAAAACACGTGAAGGTCATGTGACCATCAGGAAGAACGCAGCATCTCAATTCTCAAAGGACGCGTTCTCTGCCCTCGCAATCTCCTGAGTTCCTTCTTCCGAGGACACTTGGCAAGACCGCTCTCCACAAGAACACAAGTCCATTCTCTGCGTTCTTGTAATGAAGAAACAGCCATTTTAATACGAATTTCAGCAAACAAACACCCTTAATGTGTTTATTCCTTCATTAAGATGTCCATGGTAATGTTTACTTTCACCGTTTAATTTAGGGAAACTCCTGAGGTAAATAAATGATATCTCTGAACTTTAATATTAATCTAAATGGCTGTTTCTCAATTCCAAGAACGCAGAGAACGGACTTGTGTTCCTGTGGAGAGCGGTCTTGCCAAGTGTCCTCGGAAGAACGAACTCGGGAGATTGCGAGGGCAGAGAACGCGTCCTTTGAGAATTGAGATGTTGCGTTCTTCCTGATGGTCACATGACCTACACGTGTTTTAAATGGTAAATTATTTAAACATTGCAGCCTTCATACAACAATTTAATGTTTTTCCCCTTTTCAAAATATATGCTTTGTTTAAAAACATTATAAATATAAGTTGCACAATATAAATAAAACAGATTTTAATACGAATTTCAGCAAACAAACACCCTTAATGTGTTTATTCCTTCATTAAGATGTCCATGGTAATGTTTACTTTCACCGTTTCATTTAGGGAAATTCCTGAGGTAAATAAGTGATGTCTCTGAACTTTAATATTAATCTAAATAAAATGCTGCGCTTCCCACCTCCAGTCGCAATGACTTCTGGGACTTCCAGAGAGAGTTGGTGCTCAAGTCTGCATCAGTGCGTCCTCGATATCAAGATCACATCCGGGAAGTTTCACGCGTCCTCCGTACTTGCGGTCTTAAGTATTGGAACTGAACTTGGGCAGCTGATGATGACGTTGCACGAGAACACGAGGACGCAAGACCGCTGAAGAACGCATATTGAGAAACAGCCATGATTAGGAGATTCAGGTGTTGTTCATCCATGTTTGGATGAACAACACCTGGATCTCCTAATCATGTCTATAGACCTTGGCTCACAACAGCGTGAAGCAGGAGAACACATCTAAATGCACAGTTGAAGTCACTGAAGAACGTCAAACGTGAGTTGACCTTTGGTGTGAGGTGGCAGATTTATAGCACGAGTTTGCAACTAATATTATGACTTGTTAGCAAGAACCAGAAAGGCTACATGGACAATCACCAGATTACAATATGTCCCTCATACTCAGACATTCCACAACTTGTCAATGTAGCGTGTTTAATGGGTTAAAATGAGATCGAGGTAAAGTTGGTTTTATATTCGCACATTCTGACTTTCCCCTTAATAATATAATTTCATTTAAGTATTATTTGCAAACTTTAAATAGTGAAATCATATTAGCAGCAAATGACTATCAAAGTACAACATTGTTCACCGTCAAATAAACAGTGTTAATGTTGTTTTCAAGCCACACTTGCATGCTAATTCAGATCAAATATTCAAAGTAACATGGTAAACAATATAGAGAGTTCTAAATGAACGAATGTGTGAATATAAAACCAACTTTACCTCTATTAAAATGAGCAGTAACTGATTCCAGAAAATGCCAACAACTCTGATCCAACCAGACTAGAGAAAATGTTTTCTGCCAATTTTTATAGTTCCTAGAACTATTGGTGAAGTAGCCACTGTCTTTCATGTTATCATTCTGAAATGCTTTTATTTGTAGGAACACCTTTTGGGGAACTTGATTTAGCTTCTAGTGTCAGGGTAAAGTCTGACTCAGGGGTGTCTGTGCAGTTTAGTTCCAGCACTAATTAAACACAGCTGATCAAACTAATATAGTCCGTCAGGCTTGTTAGCAACCTGCAAGTATGTTGAAGCAGGTTTGGATCTAAACTGTGCAGGGCTATGCTTTGAAACGCCTGGTTTAACCCAACATAATTGGAATTCATTATTATTTAGAGGCTAATTCACTAAATTATAGCAAAAGGCGTTCTTGTAACTGAAATAGCTCTTATTTCAGAGTTTAACCCAACACAATAGGAACTACCCAACACCATCTAACAACAATTTGTCATTTTCTTTTGTATTATTATTATTTGGGGGCTATTTTAAATTGTGTTGGGTTAAACTCCAAGCTAAAGGGAGCTAAATAGTTCCTCTAAAAGATGTTTTATAACATAAATAGCTTCTATTTCAGAGTGTAACCCAACACAATAGGAACTATCCAATGACACTTAACAAAAATTTGTTGTTGTTTTATTTAATAGCTAATTTATGTTGTGTTGAGTTAGACTCTACTCTGACATATGAGCTAATTATTTACCCCCAAATCTGTTCCTGTAACTAAAATAGCTCCTATTTATGAGTGTAACCATTGCAAAAGGAACTATCCAATGACACTTAACAGCAATTCATTGTTGTTGTTTATTTAGTGGCTAATTTATATTGTGTTGGGTTAGACTCTTCTTTGACGCATGGGCTAATTATTTACCCCAAAATCTGTTCCTATAACTAATATCCTCCTAATTAGAAGTCCAACCAAACACAATAGGAACTACCCAATGGCAACTCATCTCACTTTTTTTATCTAGTTCATATTGTTTTGTTTTCTAATTCATAATCTTACCCAACACAATAGGAAGTAGGAACAATCTCATTTTTGACATTTTCACATTTTTGTACGGCCTGTTGACACCTCCAGTGATGGGAGCTTTTAGGGGTGGGCTTTTTTTGAAATGTCATACATTTTTGTATGAATGACATTGTATGATTTTGTGCAAATACATGACCTTTGTCTGTTGATTTGGCCAAACACAAGCCATTAATATACAGAAGGCTAATGTTTACTGCATTTGTCTGTGACTGTTTGTTCTCAGCATTTACAAGCTTCTTCTACTGTTTTGTCTCTTAGTTCTCATTTTTTGATCTCCAATCTATCTTGACTCACTTTAGTTTCTACTGACAGTGCGAATGCAATCAGGAAAATAGTCTTGGGTGGGTTTAGTTCTTGGGGATCCAGTACTGGATTAGTTCCCATTAGGTGCAAAGGCCCTTATATCAAACCCAAGTCATTGGCATCCAAATCCAAATTATAGACAATTGTAATTTAATAAAACTGAATATTATATGCCATCAGAAATTGTTTTGAATTAATTAACTCGAATTTCAAACATCTGAAATATAAGAGAATGGAATTTCTTTTAGGCAGACCTTTATGGACTCATTTTCAGGCTGATCTCACGATGAAACGTAACTATTTAATGTTTTGTCCAACGCAATCTCATGGCAATTCGTAACTTTATGATTTAGTGGCTAATTCGTATAAAGTCGTACGATCTAATTTGTGCAATTTAGTGCGATTTGCTCATCACCCAATGACGGTTGGGTGCCACGCCTCCTTTTTAAAATATTCGTACGACTGAACTTATACGAATTAGCCACTAAACTGACAAAACGTAAAATACTTGCGTTTCCTCGTGAGATCACATTGGTTTTGTCTGTTTAGTGGCTAATTCGTACTAAAATGCAGCCACATGAAAATATCCGATTTTAAAAAGGTGTGGCACCAAACCCCACCGCTAAAATCATAATTGGGGGATGAGCAAATCATACTAAATTGTATAAATGAGATCATAGGAATCATGCCTTGTCACACTAGAGTTTGAGCAAGCGAAATTCTGTTGTATGGCGCTGCGAAAATATTATACATATTATAAACTTCTGTACAGAGTGGTCATGTTTCAATCTTCGACCAAACATTCGAACGCAGCGAACCGCGAAACTTGTCATACAAGCTTGCATTTCCAGTTTGTCGCGTTCGCTTGCATATGAATGGAAGTCTATGGCGAAAAGTGCAGTGTGACCGCGGCTTTAGCCACTAAATCAAAAAGTTACGAACTGATCCTTCGCTAAGCCCCGCCCTCCTTAGTAACTGTTGTTACGCCCGTCAAGCTTTCATGTCTGGCACGTCTATTACAGTATGTATGCGTCTGTGTCAGACATTCCCTGATTGGCCGTAGTGTATGAGTGTGTGTGTGAGTGTACATGGGTGTTTCCCAGTATTGGGTTGCAGCTGGACAGGCATCCCCTGTGTAAAACATATGCTGGAATAGTTCGTGGTTCATTCCGCTGTGGCGACCCCTGATAAATAAACTGAAAGAAAATGAATAAATTGCACGAGTTAGCACGACTCAAATTCAGATTGTTTTGGCAGATATTTGCTCCATAACCAGCTCCTGAAATGAGTTCATCTTCAACCCTAAACACACACACACACATGAACCATCTAACCAAGCTCGGCGTATAAACTACAACAATTCTGTGTTCAAGTTAAAACAAAATGGATTTTCTTTTAATTTTGCAACAAAACAACAGCGGTGCAACTCAACACACACTCTTTATTAAAGCAGCGCCTCTGCAGCTGTGTTCCTGATCAGAAGGTGCACCGATGCCCTCTACTGGCTAACACGACCAACTGCGATACCTTGTCTGATTTACTCCCTGTATTATTGTAATACAACATGT
The DNA here is from genome assembly GCF_052040795.2 of Danio rerio. NCBI lineage: Eukaryota > Metazoa > Chordata > Actinopteri > Cypriniformes > Danionidae > Danio > Danio rerio. The sequence continues at coordinate 37,991,380 of NC_141045.1, forward strand.
GCTAATGACTCAATCTGAATGAAGATTTGTGGTGATTGTTTCCCTGTCAAGCATTTAAAGGCAGCGGTCACGGGCTTAACTTTTTGTCCTAAAAAGAAGGCATTATGTAGACTTTCCTCAAGAGCACCTATAGATAAAATACATTCCTTTGCAAAAATCTCAATGTGAGTTTGGTTCTAGTACACAGCTACATAGTCCTAACACTAAATCATGTGTACTTTTCTTTTCAAAGGCTTTTGGGTCAGATAAAGTGATGCACATTCAACAGCAAGTCATACAATCAACAGGCAGTGAAAGTGCAAACCCACATCATATACTGTAGTACTTCACTCTTAAATATCGCAAACCCAAAACACAACCGATGCGTTAATATAAACGGCTCCAAACTCCAATATAAACCATGCTCTTCTGTGGTACAAATGCGTAATAAATGACCTTCAAGTGTTCTTGATGTCAAAGCACATCGGTACAAAAGCTGCGCGTGTGAAAATGAGGCATAAACCGAACGGATTGAGAGAGAATGCACTGCTGTCCTGGAAAATTCACTCTAACTAATCCTTTTTGGCGTTTTTAAATAGGCGTGGCCTGGGTGCACTCCCACCAATCAGAAGGCCTGCAGTATTAGGAGCTTTGATTGGCAAAATAACTAGTCTCTACGCAAACTCCCCTGGCTAGTGTACACTTCTAAATAAGAAAGAAATAGAAAAGTGTTTGAAAAACGGCAGGTAAAGGTTGCAGGAACAACCATCCAGTGAAGAAACGGCGGCGGGCTTCCCTTCAGTCTGTGTTAGCCAACCTGCCACTGAAAAGAGAGAGAGAGAAAATAGTCAGCATATCTCGCTTTATTCATAAGTGTGAGGAAATAGATGTCAAAATCAGACAAAGAAAATGGTAAACTTTTTCCAAAAATTAAGAGTCAAACTAAATAATACCGAAAATATTTAATACTTATGATTTCCTTTTTATTTTCTAGCTTATTATATATATATATATATATATATATATATATATATATATATATATATATATATATATATATATATATATATATATATATATATAGTTGAAGTCAGAATTATTAGCCCCGTTTATTTTTATTTTTCTACACATTTCTAATCATAATAGTTTTAATAACTCATCTCTAATGAGTTAGTTAATAAATCAACGGATTTATTTTATCTTTGCCATGATGACAGTAAATAATATTAGACTAGATATTCTTCAAGACACTTCTATACAGCTTAAAGTGACATTTTTAAAGGTTTAACTAGGTTAATCAGGTTAACTAGGCAGGTTTGGGTAATTAGGCAAGTCATTGTATAACAGTGGTTTGTTCTAGAGACTATCAAAAAATATATAGCTTAAAGGGGCAAATAATATTGACCTTAAAATGGTTTTGAAAAATTAAAAACTGCTTTTATTCTAGATGAAATAAAACAAATAAGACTTTCTCCAGAAGAAAAAATATCAGATATACAGTGAAAATTTCCAGAATCTGTTAAATCATTTGGGAAGTATTTAAAAAAGGAAAAAAAAATCAGAGGGCTAATAATTGATGTCAACTGTATATATGTAGGTATGTGATATATATATTAGAGTTGTCATGATACTGGAATTCGGTACCAATTAATACTGAAGTTAGCGTTAACATTTGAATTAGCAGGAAATGAACGATTTGAAAACTTGAGTATATATTATAAAATGTATAATATAAATATGCTTTACACTGAATTACACTCATAATTTGACATTTTATTTTCTCAAGTTGTTATTAGTGATTATTAAAGGAAATATTTTGTGTATTATATATCCAATTATTCAGAGTTCTTAAATTTACTATTACTCGTTTAAATTCTCACACCATTTCATTAAATCTTTGTAGATTTTATTTTCTAACTACAAATGAGAGGGTTATTTCATTTTTGAAGAAAATATTACGGTTAAAAGACGAAAAAATATATTTAGTATGTTTTAAAAAAATTAAGACCAAAATATGTAAGACATTTACATAAATATATTTTTTTACACTGATTTACACCCAAAATTGGACATTTGTTTTTTACAACATGATTTATTTGTATTAAATATTTATTTATAAGTTTTTTTTTTTCCAAATTTTAATCGTGTACATTTATTTAATTTTATCTTTATCTATCTATGTCTGTCTATCTAAGAAAAAAAGTTAAATTGTTAAATACTTATTATACATTTATTCTTTACTTATTGTATGTAGTTTAAAATAAAATGATTACTCCAGTCATTATTGCTTTTATTACTATTAAAAATAATAATAAAAACAATAATAATAGAGTGGTTTCTGAAGGATCATGTGACTGAAGACTAAAGTAATGAAGCTGAAAATTCATCATTAAATCACTGAAATAAATTATTAAATTAAATGACAACATACTCTTAAACAGTTATTTTATACTGCAATAATATTTCACCATTTTACAGTGTACTCAATTTTTGGATTAGATAAATGCAGCCTTGGTGAGCAGATCCCAAAAAGTGTGTGTGTGTGTTTGTGTGGTATATTTTATATATTTTAATAACAGCAGATTAAAATTAATTAAAAATGAAATGTTTATCTTTTTTTTTTAAAACTAAAATTACACCCCTTATCTTACATTTTTTACTTTCATAAAAGTTACTTGAAACCTTAAAGAAACATTTATTATATTAATGGAATTTAATGTTGTCATTTTTGCTCATTTAATTTGATGTAGACAGAAATGAGACATCTCAGTTTTAAAGAGATCTCTTCTGCTTATCAAATCTGCATTAATTTGATCCAAAACTGCAGTGAAACTTGCACTCTCAACTTTTTTTTTTTCTTTTAAAATTATAATCTCTAATCAAAGGTCACGAGCTCTGAAGTGGAACCTCTGAAGCAGACTTTTGATCAAATGTGCAATTTTCAGATGAACAAATAAAGTTCCCTACTACATCTGCAGTATAATGAAATAATAAATAAGAGTTGTAGAGTGACCTTCAGCCCTCCTCCTCCTGACGGCGCAGAGCTCATGGTCTGTTTCTCGCTCTCTTCCTGTTTCTTCTTTTTCCTTTCCAAGGCTTCCGGGTCTTTGATGCCTCGGTATGTCGTCTAATAACGATCAGACAAAACACAACTAATACACACACTCTCGACACAACAGGTGGACCATGTGCTCTTAATGCGTGTTTGCGTGCTGAATATTTGTGCACCTTAAACATGCTAGAATTATGAGTACAGCGTGAGCAAACACTAAATATAAATCACGTATACATGAAAAATATATTAACTAACTACACTAATGTTGTGCAGTTTCAAAACATCACCACTAGGTGGCAGTATAAAGTTTTAAACCAGTGGTTCTCAAACTGTGGTACGCGTACCACTAGTGGTACGCGGGCTTCCTCCTAGTGGTACGCGGAGGAATCGCCAAATAATGAAATAAACAATTAACACTTTTAATCCTTTGATGCGTACTATAACCTCGATGTGATCAGCATTTTCTGTTTAGTGAAGCGTACGATCACAGCTCTGTGCTTAGAGTGTTTATTTTAGTGCATTGTGTCATAAACTTCGGAAACTGATATTCAGCAGCTTAAGAATTGATTCTGAAGCGTAATTTGACTGACATGAAAAGTAGCCAATCACAGTCGACCTTGTCTAGTTTTGCGTGAAACGTAAGGGCGGGATAAAGGCTTTCTGTGTTGCAGAGACAGAGAAAACAACTTAAAAACAAATGTTTTGTTGGAATAATGCTTCTCGGATGTTTTCACTATAGAAATGTCTAGCATAGTTATTAAACCGCGGACATATTTCCAGCCTATTTTATGATCTTCATACACGTTTCGCCCTACGACAGCGAGTCGACTCGCCTCTGACCTGTCACTCCTCTATACAGTCTGAATGGCGGCGCGGGAATGGAGGTATTGCGCAATAACTCATTTCTGCAAATGTGGCGAGTGCTTTATTTTATCACGAGAGCGCATTCATGTACGCAAATCGCTAAAACAGACATGCGAGCTCTTAAATGTGCTTTATTTTATCACGAGAGCGCATTCATGTACGCAAATCGCTAAAACAGACATGCGAGCTCTTAATTGCTTTTTTCAAATGAACTGCAAGTGCTCTCATGATCGCCTGCGTGCTCAGATTGAATACAATCGCGATCTTTCCACTATTAAAAGTCATTATTTATCTTTGCTCCTTGACTAAATTTAGTCAAAAGTATTCAAAGTTATCAAGTATTTAGAAATAGATTGATGCATAATCGATGACAATGCTAATGGTCTTCTTGTTTGGCTGTGTTGTGAAGTGAAACTTACTTTTAGCAAAGGTGGTATTTTTTTATTTCTTTACGACAAAAGAATTATGCTGGAAATGTTTCTGGATGAGGTATTTGTGTGATTTATACATTTAGCTGTATTCTGATCTGTCTTAAAGCATTACAGGTCAAGGCAATCCATTGTTACTTATTGTTTATTTATCAAAATGAACAATAAGGCTCTTAAAGCACTGCTTTGATAAATGTACTGTTGTCATATTTCAAATACCTCAAGTAAAATGAAGTCATTTGTTTTATTTTTTTAACTGACAGTGTACTTGTATTTTTTTAAGTTTGTATTTTAGATTAAGATCAAGTGTAAAATAAAATCTACATGTGATGTACAGCTATTTAAGAAAATAAATTTGCCATAATGTAAAGAAAAATAGTGTAAAATATGCAAATAAAAGGCTAAATTTAAATCTTTTTACCATATACTTTAATTTAACCTTTCAAAGCTTGAAAATATTGTTTAAAAATGGGCAAAAACTGTCTTGATGGCCTTAAAGATTATGTGGTAGTTTTACCAGTGCTATTGAAAAAGATTAATTTTCATGAAAGAAAAAAATCGGTCACACTTCCTTTGTTAGTGCAAGTTCCTATACATGTAGCTTTGGGATTTAAGCAATTAAACCATTCAATCCGGTTTACACTTAAAAAAAAGTGATTTCATAATGAAAATCAGATTTTTTTAACTAGTACTTATTAAAAGAGTACTTTGTACTTTTACCTAATATTAGTATTATTTACTAAAATTTGTGTTATTTTAGCAGTGTAATAGTATTGAGTACTTGAGTACAAAAAAGATTTTACAAGCATTTAGTGCAGGTTTATTATATTATTAATATATGGTTAATAAATATTATTATTATTATTAATGGTTTTTATTTGTATCTATTTCTATATAATGTTTTATGGGTTGCTGACAATACATTTCAGGTCTTCAATACATAGCATGTCAGTCTTGAAAAAAATAGGTGCTGGAATTGATTTTCATTAGGCTGTCCCTGTATGAACCCTGTCATATGTACATTTAACATATATTTCAAGATTTGTCTGAAAGTGTATGAATATGACATATAGCCTATATTTATGAGATCCAAGCAACATTTCCAACTTTTGATGAATAGGCTACTATGAAAACTTTAGATTTAAGTACAGCAGTTTTCTTTTTACTTTTTAAGAACAGCGCCATTTTTTAATAAACTTTTAAAAGCACATTTTAACTAAAACGTTTTTTTTTTTTTTACCTGCAAGCACAGTTAATGTTCAGACTATTTAAAATGTTTAAAGTGACTGACAATAATACATATTCTTAATAATAGAAATTAATCTGCATCGTTTTTAACAATGTGCACACCTGTAGCTGCTTAATTAGGCCTACGTCGCTATTTTTTAATACTGGTTAAAAAATAGCGTCGTAAGGTGGTACTTGGAGAGACAACTTTTTTCTAAGGTGGTACTTGGTGAAAAAAGTTTGAGAACCACTGTTTTAAACTAAGAGTAGGTGTTTAAAAATGTGAGGTGACAATGTACCCTCTGTAATGTGATATAATTTAATATTCTTTCTATACTTTGTACTGTACATTTGTTCATTTTACTGTTTACAAATATATATATATATATATATATATATATATATATATCTCAGCCCCCTTAGTTTTTCGCGATTCCGTGATCGCTGAATCCAACGCAAATTTTTGAGATCCTGCAAAATTCATAATTTAAACGAAAAATAATCATAAATAAATGTAAATAATCTTATAAAACTCAATTCCAAACCATATAATCATCAGAGTATATTTATTTCAGTTAGCAATGAATTTGTACATGGCTTATAGACGTTGCGCACGTGATGTATTTGAGTGTCTCTCGAACAATGACGTCTCACCGGCGTCCTCACAATCTTTACATTACATGGAGGGGGGAGTGGAGGGGAGTTTTCAGCTTGTGCAGTACGCAGACGCGGATAAATCACAAATGATTTACATGTGAAGCAAAGAAGATCTCATGGCGAATTTATTAAGAAGCTAATTTAAAGTGATCTGTTGTGTATATAAAACGTGGAGTGAGCGTTACAGTGACAGCAGCAGTGAGTACTGAATGTGGTGATGTCAGAGATAGTGACGTGAATGACAGCAGATGTCTGTGCTGGTGTGTTTAGTGTGAAACAGCAGGTTGAGGATGATTTTACTCACCGTGACGCTTTAGATGCTCTATGCTTTGTCTTAAACCTCTGAGAGACAGTAAAACGGCCCACAAATCACACGTGGGGAACCAAAAGCATCTGCACCATCAAACACTGGACGCCCATTATTTTGTTATTGTAAAAAGCTAGCTTTTTTTTTTTTTTTAATTAGTGCTGTCCAATGATTAATCGTGACTAATGGCATACAAAGTAAAAGTTTGTATTTACATAGTGTGTGTGTGTGTGTGTGTGTGTGTATTTACTGTGTATAAATATTATGTATAAAACATATATATATATATATATATATATATATATATATATATATATATATATATATATATATATAAAATAGTTTTAATAACTGATTCATTTTCTCTTTGCCATGATTTACGATGACCATAAATAATATTTGACTAGATATTGTTCAAGACACTTCTATACAGCTTAAAGTGACATTTAAAGGCTTAACTAGGTTAATTAGGTTAACTAGGCAGGTTAGGGTAATTAGGCAAGTTATTGTATAATGTTGGTTTGTTCTGTAGACTATCAATAAAGATTTGCTTAAAGGGGCTAAAAATATTGACCTTAAAATGGTTTTTAAAAATTTTAAAATTTTTGTAGCCAAAATAAAACAAGACTTTATCCAGAAGAAAAAATATTAACAGACAGACTGTGAACATTTCCTGAATCTGTTAAACATCATTTGGGAAATATTAAAAAAGAAAAACAAAGTCAAAGGGGGGCGAATAATTCTGACTTAAACTGTGTGTATATATATATATATATATATATATATATATATATATATATATATATATATATATATATATATATATATATATATATATATATATATATATATATATAAATAATTTTATTTTGGACGTGATTGCGATTTAATCACATTCAATCGTTGGACAGCACTAGTATTAATCCCTTTTTTAATTGCCAATATGTGAAGATCTTGTAATGGAACTTTTGAAATGAGATAATGTCAATGCAAAACAAAGGGATTGATTCAAACTATGGTCTCAGAGGCAGATCTCCTCTACAGTCTCAAACAAATCTACTTTAGAATTAAACTATCAAAACGTTTGTTCAACTGAAGATAAAAGCTGTGCTTACTCGTCCTTTACTTGCTCCAAACCTGTTTGAGTTTTTATCTTCTGTTGAACATAAAAGTTACAATAGTTTTATGACAGTTTCAGGTTTTGCGTAAACCTTTTGTCTGCCTGCAGTTCACACAACGACCACTGGTAGTGCTAAAAACAATAGATTCTGAATAGAGACCCTTTATTACTAATAGAAAAGTTTACGAATGAGTGGATAAAAGCAGAAAGATGCAGAGCATGATGTATAATGAGAGCATGAATTGAACAGTAGGGATGCACCGAAGTAAAAATTCTGAGCCAAAACCAAATATTCAGGATCCACTTGGTCGAATACTGAAACCGATTCTAAATATTTAATTTTATTTGTATATAAATATATTGAATGTAAAAACTTTTAAAAGTTACCCCAATAACTTAAATTATACTGATATAAAAAAGATCAGAGAACAAGTCGAGTAGCATTATTTTACCAGCATTGCCATGACAGCACAGTTGCTCTATTGCAAGCAGCACGAACAAGTATGCTACATTGAAATGTCCTGTTTGGACGTTATTTAAGCGAACTTTGCTTTTTTTGATGAGCATGTATGGTTTATGCACAGAAAAGTATGTGTACATGAGCAGAATAGCCACAGAGTGTAATATTGAACTGTTTTGAATTTTGTCCAAAGCTCTTGTACAAGCCATTGAAATGAATGGGTTTCATAGCACAGCGCTTTCCGTGTGCAGTGTGAAAGTTGTTTTACACCACATAGTGACTGAAACCAGGATACTAAGCATGGCAGGGCACTGTGGTGCTTATTTTTTTCTTCCTGCCAAAAACAGAAATTTCCAATTTCGATTGATAATTTTTGGCGGGAAAATATTCGATGCATCCCTACTAAACAGATACTAAAAAGTGATCCGGATGGATTATGGTAATGAATATATGCTGCAGCTGAGTCTGGCCCTGATGGCTAATTGATGTTAATGAGAATGATAATTGGGGAACTGAGTGATGATAGTTGATGAGTCTGATTTAATATCTGTTGTTGTGGGTATGTTGGATTAAATAATAGTGGATGTGTCACAAAATCTACTTGCATAAACTCAAGTTCATCATAACTGGTTAAATCCTTGTTATCTGTTAGAAAAGTGTGTTTTATAGTATGGAAGCGAGTTGTAAATATAATTCGGATGTACTATATCTGACATGTTGTCATCACATGACCTACCCATGTCAGTTGCATTGGTTCATTCATGATTTATCTCCTGTGGCCCAATGGGATAGTAAAGTGTCTATTGGATGTGCACTTTAGAATCTCATCGAAAGTAGTCGAGCATCCTCGTATGTTTGTCTTTTTTGGCATACTGCTTTTCAAATACTAGGATATCGGACAAACTACTCACCTCACATACTGTTTTCACACACTATACAAACATGCAATTTTGTAATGTAAGGCCAAATCTCCAACAGTATTTTGGAAACTGTGTGTTTTGACCCAACTGAATTTATTTACACACTTTTTTTTTTTTTTTTTTAACTCAATCTAAACATCCTTTACTGAGATCTTTTAAACGCTCAGCTGTGTTATCATCAATATTTGTTTGTAAATATTAATTTCTCATAAATTGAGTTTTTATATTTTACATGTGTACAGTAGTTGTCTCCTGCTCATTGGTGTATGTAATATCAATGTAAAGACTTTATTTTTAAGTAGATTTACCTCTTTCTGTCTCTTCTCTGCGGCCTCTGCTAGCTGTTTTCTCCTTGTCTCCTGTGGGGAAAAAAATCTATTATTAATTTTTTCCAAAAATTATATTCATTATAAATATCACAATTAAAAATACTACCATTTTACTCGTTTTAATCAATTGATTGACATTTTAATGTTATAATATATAATTATAACATTATATATTATATATATATAACGTAATATATAACGTTTTTTTAATAATCTAAAAAACAATAACAAATTTTAATTGTTATAATACTTTCATTTTAAGGAACAGTAGTGATAAAGCATTATGTTCTCATTCCTTACTTTTCTTTTCTTCCTTTATTTAATTAACAAAACCGGAAAAAGTCTGTATTGATGCAAAAAAATAAATAAATGCAAAAGAAAGTAAATAAAATCCACATAGGAGCAAATAGAATTTAAAAAGTAAACATGAGTGTGATTAATATATGATATTGGACATGAAAAAAAAATTGAAAGAAAGAAACTGAAGGATATTTTCCATGGACGTGTTACTGACAAATAATTTACTAATATTTAATAATTTAATAATAGCTTACTAACAAATAATTTGAAAAATACAATAAATGGGCAGCAGCAATACTAATAATTACCAATTATTTACTACTAATAATAATTATTTACTATTAATTAATAATAATTTAATAATAGTTTCCTAACGAATAAAATAAATGGGCGGCAGCAACACTAATTACCAATTATGTATTACTACTATTAATAATTAATAATTACATTTATTTACCACTAACTTATAATTTTATATTAATTTACTAACAAATAATTTATAATAAATAAAATAAATGGGCAGCAGCAATACTAAAAATTACTAATTAATACTAAACTAATTATTAATTAATTTAACTAAATTAATAATAATGTTCTAATTTAATAATGGTTTACTAACAATTTACAATAAATAAATAGGCAGCAGCAATACTAATAATTGCTAATTATTTAATACTAATAATAATAATAATTACTAATTATTCACTAATAGTTTACTTGTATAATAATTTACTAATAATAGTTTAACAAATAATTTATAATAAAATAAATGGGCGGCAGCAGCAGTTTAATTACTAATTATGTATTACTAAATAATAATTCTAATTATTTACTTTAATATTAATTTACTAACAAATAATTCATAATAAATAAAATAAATGGGCAGCAGCAATACTAATAATTAGTAATTGTTTACTAATAATTAAAAATAATTTAATAAGAAATAATTTGATAATTCTTAACTAATAATTCATAATGAATAAAATAAATGGTCAGCAGCATGGAGATTAAAGATGTAAGCGCATGTATATCTTTAAGTTCATGTTGCTAACCAATTATCTTATTTATTATAAATCGTGTTATTAGATAAAGTAAATATTAGTATTATATAATCAGTTATTAAATTATTTCATCCTCGCCACCACAAAACGTCAATGTTTTTAATCATTACCTCACTAAATTAAGTCAAAACAGTGATGCTGTTGTTAGCACTCGTAAAATAAACACAGATGGGGAAATATACGTCAATAAATGCATTAAATAAACGTACTAAAGTACTCACAGGGTCTGGCGTGACCACAACATCATCCTCAGCTCCACTCAAACAGGGCAAACACATCCCCATACTGAGGGTTTCCCGAAAGCACAGGCACAAACACAACACCTTCAAGACAAATCTGCGATGATTTGAACAGCCCCGAAGCTTTTCTATACTGTTGTTAACCCACTGCTGGATCTGAACTAGAAATGTAAACAAAGCTACTTCAACAAGCTAGCGCGACTACAGATAATAACATCTAGAGCGCTAACTGATGATATAACCGTCAGCAAACCTCTTTCTCACGCCTCGAGACATCTGCTTTTGATTCTGTGGCGTAAATATACGAAGTGTTAGTTCAGCTGGAAGTGTGAGCTGTCAGAATGAGCGAATGACAGCAGCGCCGTTAGCTGAAGGAAGTGAAGCTCAGCAGCGCCACGACGCGGAACGGAAGTGAAGGGGAGTCACAACAAGGTCGAGTTTTTTTTTTGTTTTTTTTTTTGTTTTTGTCGTTTGTCTTTTTATAATGTATTTTAATTAACGCCATGAATAATATAAATAAGAATAATACATTTAAGATAAGATATAAAGCTGATAAACATAATATTACTAATTTTTATTGGTATTTCTATTGCACTCATTCAACATGTAATACAAGAATAATAATAGAAAAGTAGGCAACTATGAAGGACGAAACCTGCAAAAACAATAAATAAATAAATACGCCAAATAAATAATATATATACACACACACACACACAATATATATATATATATATATATATATATATATATATATATATATATATATATATATATATATATACACACACACACACACACACACACACACACACAAATATATACACAAAATCCTGCATAAATAAAACAATAAATAAATGCGCAAATAAATAAATTAATGTGTATATATAAATCTACAAATTCCTGCCTAAATAAAACAATAAAAAATAAATAAAAATGCAAATAAACAAATTAATAAATAAATGTATAAGTACATCTACAAATTCTTGCATAAACAAAACAATAAATAAATAACTATGCAAATAAATAAATGTATAAATAAATCTACAAATTCCTGCATGAATAAAGCAATAAATAAATAAATAAATAAAAATGCAAATAAACAAATAAATAAATAAATGTATAAATGCATCTACAAATTCTTGCATAAATAAAACAATAAAAAAATTAATATGCAAATAAAAAATGAATAATTTTTTTATAAATACACAAATTCCTGTCTAAATAAAACAATAAATAAATATGAACATTAAAAAAATGAATAAATAAGTAAATGTATAAAGAAATACACAAATTCCTGTATAAATAAAACTATACAGAAATTAATACGCAAATTAATAAAATAAATTTATTAAAAAAATACACAAATTCTTTCCTAAATAAAACAATAATTAAATAAATACGCAAATAAATAAAATGTACAAATTCCTGCATAAAATGATAAATAAATACGCAAATAAATAAATGAATAAATCTACAAATTCCTGCATAAATAAAACAATAAATAAATCTACAAATTCCTGCATAAATAAAACAATAAATAAATATGCAAAAAAAATTAAAGAATAAATACGCAAATTCCAGCATGAATGAAACTATAAAAATACGCATATAAATAATTGAATAAATAAATACACAAATCCCTGCATAAATAAAACCAAAAATAAATAAATATGCAAATAAATAAATGAATACATAAATACATACTCAAATTCCTGTGTTAATAAAACTTTAAATAAACAATCAATCAACAACTAATCGAAAAAAATTGATTTGACCCCCTAGAATAAAGTAGTGACTGCAGGTTGAAGGAAGTCGAGGAGTAAAAGTACTGATACAGCAATATAAATGTACTCAAGGGGAAAGTAAAAGTACAACTTTTTAAAACAACTTAGTAAATGCCTGGGAAAAACTACTCAATTACAGTAAATTGAGTATTTTTAATTGTAACTTTGCACCACTGATTATTCAGAAGGACGGTAGTGATGCTGATAGGCAGTCATTGATACTATCAGAAGTCCAGCATTGGAGCGTTCATATTTCAATAATCTGCAAATATCTAGGAGTCGTAATCACTGCAGCTCGGAGACTCACATGTGCACTCAGAAAAGTAGCACTCAGTAAACAGTAACACACAACTATATGACCTATTATATTATTCATAGGAGGTTGTTGTTATAGCTTTTTGGCCTCACATCCGGCATGCCGTTATACATTATCTGCTACTGTAAGTTTTTCGCAAATGTGTTTTAAACTCACACGCCCATCTGTGGTGGTGGTGGAGCTGGTCACGGCACAGATTTAATAAACATCACAACCCGGCGCCTGCGTTTCTGCTGAAAACCACTCTTTCTCCCATCTACACGTCACAGTCGATGAACGTCAGCGCTGATTGTTTTTTTGCAAGAGAGATGCAGTTTCCGTCACACCTCTCCGAGCGATCGGACATTAGTGATGAATCAGAAAGATTTGAGTTGAAGAAGTGGACAGGACGTTCGTTATCATCGTTATCAGAGGAATCTGGTAATTAACTTATTTGTATAATTTTCATATTGAAGTTCTGTGAGAAGATCATTGTAGCTGCATGGGGTGATTGTGCCATCTCTGAACAGATTTATAAAGTTTTTCCAGTTTGTTGTATTGTTATTTGCAGTATTCTACACTTTAAATGAGCAGTTTTCCATATTTTGTGATTCATGTTTTTACTTTAACCCTTTTATTTATGCTTTTGAGTTGCATTATGGGAGCTTGACCTTTCTTTTACAAACTTTTAACCTTAAAGTTTGAAAAAGTGACTGTTTAAAAACATTTTTAATAGTTTAAAGGGCTATATTTTGTTGGCTTGTTGCATTTTATGCTACAAAAACATTTTCACTGCATTTTCTGTTATTTTACAAACTTGTTTCTTTCTATACATTATTTCTTATGCATTTTGCATTATTTTGAATAAATAAAATGCCACGATAATTCACTTTGTTAAATTGTAGAATTAAAATTTCAACATCAAAAGTCAACAGAGCAGAGATAAACATCCAATAATGCAATTCACAACTGTGAATAAACAGAAAACACACGTAAAACACAATGCGTTGTTGGAATATCTAGCCAGTTCCATGCGTGTTTAATAAGAAAAGGTCTGGGGAGTGTTTTCTTCAATGCCAAAAATATTAGTAATTTATTAGATACAAATGAATAATTCTATGACAGCGCTCTGGGTTACGTTATCCCAATGCAATACAAGAATTACATTCAAGAGTTTCGCAACTCAAACTCCCTGACTTCAGCATATATACACAACTGATATTAACAGGTGGAGTTTTGGTGTAACGTCACTGATCAGTCATTCTGCAGTCCTTTGGCTCTTGTACCCCTAGACATACTTCCTCTTTCTGCAACCCTTCTCTGCATGCCAGAACTGAACAATTACGTGCATCTTTAATATATTTCACAACTTCTACAAGCATCATGACAACTTGTGACATGTCTAGACTTTGTATTAAACAAAGGCCCCCACACTTATTCTTATTCTGCTTTTTCCACTTGTCAGCATGTTACTTAAAGTATGCAGCACAGTAAAAAAAGAGGAAGTGTGTCTGGTCAAGATGTGCTATAATACAATAGAAAAGATTGATTAATCTGTTGTTAGTCTAAGCATTTTTCTAATAAATAAAACACAAAAGTAATACAAATAAATTCCTTTTCTCCAACAACGTCATTTAAAACTAACAACTTTCATAATGTATTAATATTTTTATTTAATTTTTTTTTTTTTAGCTTGAAGACATGGAAACGATAAACAAACCTATATGAAGTTCTGCTAATGTTGAGTGTTGGGCTTTCAGAGTTTTTTTTTTTTTTTTTTTATTAATCCAGGGTATCTTCAGGGTCTTAAAGTCCTAAATCCACTGAATAATGCGCTGTAGGTCTTCATTTTAAATGGGTCTTTACTTTTATATGATCAAAACATTCCAACACGATTGTATGATTATAACTAATAATACATTTTTCCAAAAAAATAAATACAATTTGTAACGAGTTAAAAACGGTGACGCAGTGGCACAGTAGGTAGTGCTGTCGCCTCACAGCAAGAGGGTCGCAAGTTCGAGCCTCGGCTGGGTCAGTTGGCGTTTCTGTGTGGAGTTTGCATGTTCTCCCTGCATTCGTGTGGGCTTCCTCCTGGTGCTCTGGTTTCCCACACAGTCCAAAGACATGCGGTACAGGTGAGTTGGGTAGGCTAAATTGTCCATAGTGTTTGTGTGAATGTTTCCCAGAGATGGGTTGCAGCTGAAAGGGCATCCGCTGCAAAAATGTGCAGCATAAGTTGGCGGTTCATTCTACTGTGGCGACCCCGGATTAATAAAGGGCCTAAGCCGACAAGAAAATGAATGAACGTATTAAAAACATCAGACTAACGTTCAACTAACAGGTTCAAAATAACTTTCCATTAACAAACACTTGTGCAAAATGTCTTCATGCAGTTACGCAAATGTCAGGTAACACTGAGTCAGCTTTATACTAATAAAAACAAATGCATAAATTATCTTGTTTTCCGATTTAATGTCATGATTATGTTTCTGGAAGAAAATTAGTACATAATTATCAACAATCAACAAACAGATGGATGTATCATGGATACATTCATTTATTTTCTTTTCGGCTTTTTCCCTTTATTAATCAGGGGTCACTACAGCTGAATGAACCACCAACTTATCCAGCAGTGGGAAACAACCATACAATCACACACATGCTACAGCCAATTTAGTTAATCAATTGCCCTATAGCGCATTGTGTTTGGACTGTGGGGGAAATGTAAGTACTTTACGTTTGGTCAGTTTAGTGGTTAATTCGTACAAGTTCAGTCACGATAATGTTTGATCTTAAAAAGGAGGCGTGGAACTAAGTTCCAAAAGGGCCGCAGCTCTGCACAGTTTAGTTCCAACACTAATTAAACACACCTGATCAAACTAATTGAGTCCTTCAGGCTTGTTTGAAACCTACAGGTAAGTGTGTTGGAGCAGGGTTGGAACTAAACTGTGGAGGGCTGCGGCCCTCCAGGAATTGAGTTTGCCACCCCTGAATTAGATCATATTCGTACCAATTAGCCACAAATAAAAGTTACGAATTGCCGTGAGATTGCGTTGGGGATACCGGAGCACCCCGAGGAAACCCACGCAAACACGGGAAGAACATGCGAACTCCACACAGAAATGCCAACTGACCCAGCTGGGGCTCGAACTCGCAACCTTCTTTTAATAATATGAACCAACAAATTGTTTCCGTTCTGTTATGAAAGGCTTTTTTAAGGCAAGGCAAGTTTATTCATATAGCACATCTCATTCACAATGGTAATTCAAAGAGCTTTTTATAAACAAGAATAAAAGAAACGAGAAAAAAAAAAAGCAGATTAAAATGTTGAAACCGGCTTAAAAGAATGAAAAAGAAAAGACCATTATTAATTTATTATAATTAATATTCCTTATTCAAAAATACATATCATTATAAATTAGTCATTTTGCTTGTAGAAAACATTACATCTTTATTCCCCCTTTTCAATTTGGGGTGATTTGGTTGGTTGGTTGATTGATTGGTTGACTGATTTGATTTGTTGATTGATTGGTTGTCTGTGGCGATCAGCTCATATGTTGAGTTCATCAGTGTTTCTCTGCAGCCTGGAGAGCGTTTATGAGTCTTATTTGCTATTGTAATAATCAATATGGCAGGAAGTCTGAGAGAGATTATTGATCATGTTAAAGTGCAGGAGGAAAGCGCTTCAGGAAGTACAACAATTTCCCTATCAGAAACTATATTACATATCTTACTATGGCTAAACCATAAACTGTGTGCTAATAATTTACATAATCTTTATATGTGTGACAACCCCTGATGAATAAAGAGACTAAGATGCAGGAGAATGAATGAATAATAGTAGTTTATTATAAAATAAAACATTTGTTTCTCCATTTGACCACATATTTATTTATAAAAAAAAAAGTTGTATATAATAAACAGTTTAATTTTTGTTTTACATTAGGAAAAAATCATTTTAATGAATTGGGCAGGCTTAACTGTCTGTTGTGTATGAGTGTGAATGGATGTTCCTCAGTGATGGGTTGCAGCTGGAAGGGCATCTGCTGCATAAAGCTTATGCTGGACAAGTTGGCTGTTCGTTCCATTGTGGCGACTAAATAACGCCTCATTTGCTCATTAAATAAATCAATAGTTCAATCAGTAGTTGGCGGTTCATTCTGCTGTGGTGACCCTGATTAATAAAAGTACTAGGCTAAAAAGAAAAAGATTTTTTTTTTTTTCAGACAGATTTGCATTTTTAAAAGAATCTTTTAAATTACATAACAAAATGGCAGCAAATATAATTTGCGTTCATTGCCTATAAATGCATCCAGTCAAATCTGTTTTTGTTTTTTATTCAAGTGTACAATAAAAAAATGATAATAAAAAATTATAAATATAAATAATAATAATAAAATGTTTTTTTTATATATATATATATATATATATATATATATATATATATATATATATATATATATATATATATATATATATATATATATATATATATATATATATAAATAAAACACGCACATTGTTAAAACAATCTTTTATTTTAGATGTAATTAATCAGGATTAATTTTTGCCCAGCACTAATATAAATATATATGTACACTTTACATCATGATTTAATTAAAGAAAAATGAATAAATTATATGTGTGTGTGTGTGTGTGTGTATATATACAGTTGAAGTCAGAATTATTAGCCCCCCCTTTGAATTTTATTTCCTTTTTTAAATATTTCCCAAATGACGTTTAACAGATTCAGGAAATTTTCAAAGTATGTCTGATAATATTTTTTTCTTCTGGGGAAAGTTTTATTTGTTTTATTTTTATTTTTAATTTTTTTAAAAACCTTTTAAGGTCAATATTATTAGCCCCTTAAAGCTATATATATTTTTTGATAGTCTACAGAACAAACCATCATTATACAATAACTTGCCTAATTACCCCAACCTGCCTAATTAACCTAGTTAAGCCTTTAAATGTCACTTTAAGCTGTATAGAAGTGTCTTGAAAAATATCTAGACATATTATTTACTGTCATCATGACAAAGGTAAAATTTATTAGATAAGTTATTAGAGATGTGTTAAAAAAATCTGCTCTATGAAACAGAAATTGGGGGGAAATAAAGGGGGGGGGGGGGGGGGGGCTAATAATTCTAACTTTAACCATGTATACATACATACATACATACATACATACATACATACATGCATGCATGCATGCATGCATGCATGCATGCATGCATACATACATGCATACATACATGCAAACATACATACAGGACTACCTAATAATGAACTGCGGGTGCAGATGAGCTGTTGTTTTTCTACAGCAGGGGGCAGCATCAGCTCTCAGCCAATGACATGCGGCACTGCAGCAAAGTCATTTGACCAGAGATCAAAACAAGAGCAACACTGTAATCCTCAGAAACACCGCCATCATTCAAATCACACACACACACACACACACACACACACACACACACACACACACACACACACAGTATTTCTGCACACACACACAAAGTAGCACAGTAATACACATGAAGCGTCTCATGCTTGCCTTTCGTTTGTCACGTCTCGCATTAAACACACACACCACTGAAACATGCAGCACCCTGTAAGAATCGCTGGTTTATTGTTATTTATTACAGTCATTTAGGAAAGAGCAAAACAAAAATGGCTCATTCTGATAACCGTCTGTTTTTATCTATCATTTACTTTTTCTTTTGACAATGTTTGAACCGCTTGCTGAAAAGTCTGGAAAATGAAAATATGACATGTATACACACCTGGAATCAGTGTTAAGATAATGCAGAAAGACTAATAATTATCAAAATATAGCGAGTGGCCACCGCTAAAACCCGCTGTCTGAACTCTGCATAGAGAACGTTCCATTTTAGGATTTAGCAAACATCAGTGGAACATTAGTATGGAATTTTAACTCAACATTTAACAAGTTGCGACTTTTCAAGAGTGTTAGATGAACATTTATCTAAAAATATTTCTAAAATGGAAAAATAAGTTAACTGTCTAATATTTGTCTGTCTATTATTTATAATAGTGATTATGATTTTTATTAGTAGTTGTAGTCGCAATAGTCGTAGTAGTAGTAATAAAATTAATAACAATAGTAGTAGACATCATAGTTGTAATCTTCATCATCTTAGTACTAGTAATAATAATACTAGTAGTAGTAGTAGTAGTAGTAGTAGTTGTTGTTGTTTTTGTAGTAGTAATAGTAGTAGTAGTAGTACTTGTTGTTTTTGTAGTAGTAATAGTAGTTGTAGTCATCGTCGTAGTTGTTGTCGTCGTAGTAGTGGTAATAATAGTAGAGGTAGTTGCTGTTGTTGAAGTAGTAGTAGTAGTAGTAGTAGTAGTAGTAGTAGTCATCTCATCGTAGTAGTCGTCATATTAATAATAGTAGTTGTCTTAGTAATAATATTAGAAGTGGTCACCATCGTCGTAGTAAGATTAGTTGTAGTAGTTGTCGTCATGATAGTAGTAATAATAGTAGTAGTATTTATTGTCGTCGTAGTAGTTGTTCTCGGCGTCAAAGTATTAGTAATAATAATAGTAGTAGTAATTGTCGTCGTAGTAATTGTCAATTAAGTCTGAACAAACATTCCATTAATGTTACTGAAAGGACGTTTTAAAAACTGGTGATTTAAAAATTTGTTACACAAATTTGTCCTTAAATTCGATCTAATTTTAATTAATTTAATGTGTATGATTATTCTGAATGTATAAATCGTGCATTTCCATATAAGGTAGCTAGATTATCTGCTTAATTATAGGAAATTGTTAATCAGTTGATAATTCTACTGTGTGTGTATATATATATATATATATATATATATATATATATATATATATATATATATATATATATATATATATATATATATATATATATATATATATATATATATATATATATATATATATATATATATATATATATATATATATATATATAACAAATATAGTTTTATTGGGGGGTGGGACGTTACTTCTGGAACCAACGCTGCTGAAAAAGTGGACAGGCACTAATGCACTCTCTATAAGGCAATTAACACTTCCCCTTTGCTTTTTTTCAGAACAAACTGTACTCCATAGAACACAAGCACTTTAAAGCAGCCGTCGCCTTTACTGTTGCATTCTCATATTGATTTTGTGCCATCTCTAGAGAACAAACCTACATGTTAATGTGCCGTTAACTCAAAACTAATGATTTGAGTGCTAGTTAGTGCATTCGCTTCTAGTGCCGGGGAATATATTTACTACAGGTTGTTGACACTGTTATTAAGGCTGTTGCTACAGTAGATGATTTCTGTTTTGATATATCAGCTTCCA
This sequence comes from Danio rerio, assembly GCF_052040795.2. Taxonomy (NCBI): domain Eukaryota; kingdom Metazoa; phylum Chordata; class Actinopteri; order Cypriniformes; family Danionidae; genus Danio; species Danio rerio. The sequence goes on from NC_141045.1 coordinate 38,011,758, forward strand.
AACCCCTTATGTTGTTCAGCTCTGTATAACTGTTCTGTCTAGAGTGAAATTTACACTGTTAGTCCATCTCCATAAAACATTAATAGAATATCTCTCCTCTGCATAATTCGAGGCATAACTCCTCTCGTATGCATCTCACAGATTTTGTGGGGACGAGACGTGTTTGGATACTTCGCATCAGTAGTTCAAATCCCTGGTGTCCTAAATATTATGAGCGGCAGTAGTAGTGATGTGTTAATCATGCTTTTATAAAGTGGATGCCAGCAAATAAAGTGTTTTCTCTAACCCAGGCTCATTCTGAAAATGTACCCATATACACATTTCTGGAGAGCACCAAATACGTCCCAGGAGCTTTTTTTTTTGTTTTTGCGAATCCACTAGAGGCTGATGTGTATGCTTTTTCAGATCTACAAATTCTCTTGCCATTTGTGCCTGCTGTTCTCTCGTAAATCCACCAGAGGTCTTTGTTTACTGACTGACTGACCAACTGACTGATCCCCCTTACCCATCGCCTTTACTAAACCCAACCGATAGTGTTTTCAAAAGCACCAGTTGACCAGCGCCTACTGCCTTCCCTAAACCCAATCGCTAGTTTTCAAAAGCAATCCAGAAAAATATTTTTTGATGTTTTCAGATTTTACCACGTTCTCACCCCGTTATTTACTTGTTTATTTTAGTTTTTGGCTTTTCAATATCCAGTAATGCATATTGGGATACGTTTTTAGATTGAGCCGGTGTTGTTTTTTTCAGACAGAAACATTTTTAAAACCCATTTTAAAGTCAATATTATTAGCCCCCTTAAGCTATATTAGTTTTGGATTGTCTCTAGAACAAACCGCTGTTATACAATGACTTATGATTTGCCACCATTCAGAGAAAGACTGAAAACACGGGAGAAAAACGGGAAAACACCTTTACAGGATGATAGCAGGATCACACCTGTCAACCCTCCCATTTTTCACGGGATTCTCCCGTATTTCAGTTATATCCTGGTATCATCCTGTAAAGGTATTTTCCTGTTTCTCCTGTATTTTCAGTGTTTCTCTGAAGGGTGGCAAATAAATATTAAAGAACCAATGCTCCCTATATGCAACCCATACCGCCAAACCACCAGGGGCCGCCCCTTGCTCTTAAATGAGAGTCTGTTCTGTGCTTTCGCTTTGTTTGGGCATGAAAACACTTAAATATAAAAACCTCAGAATTCATTTTCCTTTTCATTAAAGGTCGTAAAGCTCCATAGTGATAAATAGACGCTGTTTCCCAAACAGATTTTGTTCTCGTGATTTGAAGCGGAGCAGAAGTCTGGGTGTTAGGTGCGTGTTTAAACAGACATACACGCATAATTAATAATAATATCTAAAGATGTTGATCTTGGAGGGGTTTTTCTTCAAACACAACTAATTTCATCCTAAATGAGCATAAAAAGTTAGGAAAGCAATCAAATGCTTTTATTATAATGTTAGATGTGTGCATTTTTAAAGTGACAGCTCTGTTATTCAATTTAATAAAAAAAAAATCTAAATAAATGAGAGATTCATTGGTTGCTCTTTAATCATAATGTGTAAGTTATACAGTGAAGAAATGGATAAGATTTGATAGCTTGATTCTATTTCATTATAAAAGCTATTAATTTTAATAAGCTAATTTTAATTAAACTGTTTGCTAATATTTGCTGCTAATGTAAACTTTTTTTTTTTGTAAATAATAATAATAATAATAATAAAAATTTACTGACCGTTTAAGTATTTATTTACAATGAAACGGCTCCAGAAGAACATATTTAGTAATTTGGGGATTTTTTTTTTTAAGGGGAGTCACCTTATGCTGCGGAACGCGCATCAAGCGCAAGTGATTTACATGTTAAGTCTATGCAAACACGCGAATAGACATCCTGCGGTGCGATATGCGCGAATGGCGCCCCGCTAATGACGCGACAAATTGAGCGTTTTGCGCGTCTGACGCACTTAACGCGCGAAATGCACGAGTTCACAAATCTGAACTTTAAGCAGACATTCTCGCCGCGTTAACCAATCAGGATCTTGCTCTTGTGGGGGCGTTATTGTGACGTACGCCTATTGTTGGTGTCCCGGGGGGAAATCCGACACGACAACAGTGCTTCAAACTGGGCTTGGCTGGTCAGAAGTTTCTGGAAAAAATTGAGCTCACAGAGCTGGATGCACCGCTGAAAGGATCTAGTGAACTCAGACACAGCCCTAAATGTATCGACACTGTTTTTAAGCCTTCATAAAACACCTAAACACTTATTTTCTTAATAAAATCCATGTCAGCCCTTTAGCAATGAAGCTAGAGTCGCCGGGCAGACAGAAGCGCGAATCCGCATCTGTTCTGAAGTGAATTTGACTCGCAAATGAAACGGGGGTTGATGCACGAATGAAGCGAGTAAACTCAAATGTTCACGCGGCTATTTATGCGCGAATAGCGCAATTTTATTTATTTATTTTATTTTATTTTTTTTATTTGCACGTTTCGCATCTGGTGTGAACACAGCATTATGGTGGGCATATCCCTTATTTTCACATCCCAATGTTGACTTAAAGTATGATAGAACTGTAAAATACAGGAGAATCCCGGGAAAAACAAGAGGGTATACGGGTATTCCTGGATGATAAACGGATATAAAAACACAGCACAGAGTGGTAATTCAACAATATTATTGTGCTATAGCTTAAATTATCTTAATTACGCAAAAACAACATTACACATGCATATTAATACAGCTGTTGTGTCACTTAAATCTTCTAGTTGTATAAACTGTTTAGTGGAAATTCACATTTTTAACCCAACTGGTTGAGTTATTCATAAACAACATAATAAAGGTTAAAAATTACCCAACAAACTCAACCATTGGGTTAAATAAATAACTATGTACAGAATGGTGAGAAAATAGTGATCTTGATTTTAAGTAAAAAAACTAAATCATGATTTTCATTTTAGCCGGAATCGTGCAGCCCTATTTGACAGTCTACATTGTAAAAGTGCTAAAGGAATAAAGATGAGCTTAATTGAATGTATATCGGTATTGTTCAATATGGGAAATAATGAATTGACATTGCATTTTTTGCCATATCGCCCCTATTCTTCAGGATGATGAACTATTACTATGTGCAAAAACACTTTAATGGACCATCTTTTTTGTAGAGTCTTGTTTATTAATATGAGTGTAAATAATCATCAGCGCTCTGTGTGGCCGAAATCCTCCATCTTCATCCAAGCGCAGCTGAATTTCTGTGAAATCTCGTATGATTGCCTGCGTTTTTGCGCGTCTCAGCAAATGTCTCTGTCATTTGTCACTCATGGTTGAAGTGTCAGCACTAACCTGAATGGATATTGATTTCTTACACTTTTTTTTTTTTTAACCCAGCGCTGTCTGGCTGTTTTTCTGAGTGCGATCCTGCGTTGGATGTGAGACATTTGCATTGAGAAAATCTGCGTCTCTAAGGTTTGCCTTTCACTGTCTGCGCATCCAACACATGCATGCACTTGCTTCTGAACCCAAACCCAGGTCTGAAATAACATGTCAGTTTCAGACAGCTTCATTGTGTTCACGGCGCTCATGGGCTTTGAGGGAGCAGCGGCTTGAATGAATGACTTTTAATGAGAGCAGCTGTCTTTTGGACTGAGCTTTGCACTGCTGAGCCCAGGCTGACAATCATCCATCTTTAACCACTGCAGTTCTGATACACAGCACATAGGGAATGAGAAATTAGGCTGAAGTACAGTTGGAGTCACTTATTATAATTTTTTCTTCTTTAAATATTTCCTAAAAAATGATTAACAGATCAAGAAATGTTCACAGTATTCCCTATAATATTTATAATATTTATTAATCAGGGGTCGCCACAGTGGAATGAACCGCCAGTTTATCCAGCATGTTTTACATGGCAAATGCCCTTCCAGCTGCAACTCATCACTGGGAAACACCCATACACACTCTGACACTCATACACTACGGACAATTTAGCTACTCAATTCCCCTACAGCGCATGTGCTTGGACTGTGGGGGAAAACGGAGCACACCCACACCGACACAGGGAGAAAATGCAAACTCTACACAGAAATGCCAACTGACACAGCAGAGGCTCGAACCAGCGACCTTGCTGCGAGGCGATCGTACTACCCACTGCGCCATACATTTTCTTTCGGAACTGCCCACACTCTAAAAAATATTGTTTAGACAAAACAAAAAAAATTAAGGCAACAGTTTGCATTAATACATTGAAGTTATGACAACATCTAACAAAATGAGCTTCAGACAACAAAGGTTATGTTAGCCAATGATTTTCCTCTTCAATCAGCCTTTTTACATGGCAAAAACCTCAAATCTAAAAGTTGAGTACTCAAATGTTGCTTCAACTAGTTTTTTATTTTAAAATTGAAAACAAATCCAGTGTTATGCACTTAATTACATGCACAGTTTCAAGTTTAGAAGCTCAAATTAAGTAGGCGAAATTGCGAAATCTTTAGTTTGTTTTCAAATTTACTGAAATACATTTAACATTTTGTTTTTCGGTAGATTTTTATTTGTATTAAACCACAGGTTTTCATTGTTATACAAAACAAAAACATGTACTATCCCATATTATCATTGTAAAAAATAACAAATAACATTAGTGTGTGGACTTAAATACAAAAGAACTCCATTAGTGTGACTTATTAACCTCATTTCTTTGGGTTGCTAAAAGTAAATATTGTTTTAAAGCAACTGACAGATATATTTACCTTTTTAAATTGATGTAATTATCAATATTTTCCTGTTTTGAAAACTTAATAAATTATTCTGGCAACTTAAGTTTTAATCTAATCAACATTTTAGAATTTTAAGTTACAATAATGTGTTAAACTATGTAGTGGTAACAGATCTCTGCAGTTATTTTTTAAAGTGCAAGCTAACTGAGTGTATTGAAGTTAAAGACTGGATGACCAACAATTTCCTTCTCTTAAATTCAGACAAAACAGAAGTATTACTTATTGAGCCTAAATCCTGTAGACAGCAGATGTCACAACTCAGCCTGCAGTTAGAGGGATACAAAGCAAGTATTAGCTCTACTGTGAAAGGTCTGGGTGTCATATTAGACAGCAGCTTAACTTTTGAAAATCAAATCTCTCACGTCACAAACTCCCGCCTTCCATCTGAGAAATATCGCTAAGTATGCTATCCATCTCAGATGCAGAAAAGCTCATGCTATTATGACCTCTAGGCTGGATTACTGTAATGCTCTCTTCGCTGGCTGCCCAGCATCCTCTAACAAACTTCAGAGTTCTTACCAGGTCTGGAAAATATGATCTTGTCACCCCAATTTTATCCTCCATTTCTTTCTTTTGATCTGATCCATAGTTAACCCTGAGCAAATACCTTAAAACTCTGTTACATTTCACTCTGCGTTACTCTGTGCCCCGCACTCTCCTGTTGGCTGCATCTGAAATGGCATAGTACATTAAAAACAGTGTTTAAGCCGAGTAGTGTCTGATTTAAAAAAAGAAATAAATGAAGTTTATTCATAAACTAATTTCGAGAGGATCACGTGCTTATGATTTATCACGGCCGGTCTCGTATTAGCTAATCATTATCTTCCAATTACATGAGCCCTAAACTACTATAAAGAACCACAGTTTTCAGTCCACTATCTTTGTTTAGAAGAAACCCCCCTTCCTCCTTAATTCTCCTCCTTTACCATTGATCGGCTGGCACGGCGGCCCAGTGGTTAGCACTGTGAGCCCCACAGCAAGAACACTACCGGCCCTGGTTCCGCCTAGCCGGTATGCGTTTCTGTAAGGAGTTTGTATATTCTCTTCGTGTCCGCGTGGGTTTTCCCCGGGTTCTCCGGTTTCCTCCTACCGTCTATAGATATACATCATGCATAACAATCAAGCACTTGTCTAGCCCCCCTTCTCACGTGTTTCCTTAGCTACCGCAGCCGGGGAGTTCTGAGATCCATCGAGCTCAGGCTCCTCTCTAGCTCTGCGAACTGGGGGAAACCCCGGGCTCGAGGATCCCTTGAGCTCGGGGCTCTCTCCCAGGACAGCATGCCAAACAAGCTTTGATGAAGCATCAGCTAAGTGTGAACTCTTGAAACAGTATGCGAGAAGTACTGTATGCGTGAAGAATAAGGTCAGTATGGAACAGGGGTCACCAATCTCGTTCTTGGATATCCGGTGGCCTGCAGGGTTTAGCTCCAACTTGCCTCAACACACCTGCCCGGGTGTATCAAGTATACCTAAGACCTTGGATAGCTTTGTTCAGGTGTGTTTGATTAGGGTTGGAGCTCAAATCTGCAGGACGCCGGACCCCCAGGAACAAGTGTGGTGATCCCTGATGTAGAACATACTAGTGTTGTGATTTAGTCATCAAGTAAATTCAAATGTAGTACATTCTCAAGTAAGAGACTTTGGAAGCAGCATTTGTTGATATACTTTACTGGAATACTAAGTAGGGGGCGGGGCGTTAAGGGCGTGGCTAAGAATATTGTGGCTGAATTCTCAAGGGAAGGTTGCCACTCCAAGAGCAGATGCTCAGGCTTTGATTGAAGATTACCAAAACAAACTTTTATTTTCCCAGAAGCTTAACTTGCACAGGTTAAATAATATATAAGAATGCGTGCTAGTAAAATAAACATCGCAAATTTTGATTTGACTGAGCCTTTAATCGCTGAGCATAGCTGAGAATTAACAGCCTCTCTGACGCATGTGTAGTGCGCGTGTCCAGTTAAAACGAGCGCAAGGACGCGCGTCCCGCGAGTAAACGCGCCTCAAACGCGTCGATATCCTCAACGGTGTCGGTACGTCCTCTTCGTGCCCGTCACCATGACTACAGCCCCGGCCGTTGGCGCGCGCGGGTAGACCGGAGCGGGGCTGCGGAGGAGAAACAGCGGCGCCATCGCTCCGCGCTTCCCCATGTCTCCTGCCTTCATCTTCTGCTGGACGCCTGGATCTCTGTCGGGAATCATCATGGTGCATCACTCCGGGTCCATACAGTCCTTCAAGCAGCAGAAGGGTCAGTGTGTGTGCGTGTGTGAGTGCGTGCGTGTTTCTCATCTGCTCAACTTCACCGTCAAGTCTTTGGCGCATTTCAGACTGGAATATCGTGTCGTTTTTATGAATCCATCGCCGCTGTTTCATGGATGTTGGCGATGATGTGGATGTTTGTGGCGCAGGAGAAGTTTTCAGTGCTTTTAAATATAGCCTGTGTTGGGTTAATGTCATTGTCGTGAAGAAATGATGGGCTTCCAGTCTTTATTTGCTGCCAGTGTAGTAATGATCTTGCACAGAAACTCCTCTGCGATCTCTCCATGAGGAAACTGGAATTCCTGTATATTTTTTTTAATAATCGATCTTGATTAGGGATATCCCTTTAATTATGTCATTTCATATTATTATTATTATAATGTTCGTTGTATTATTTATCTATCTCTCTGTCTGTCTGTCTATCTGTCTGTGTTTATAGCTATATATATATATATATATATATATATATATATATATATATATATATATATATATATATATATATATATATATATATATATATATATATATATAATTAGCAAATACAAAAGCTTGATAAACTTATGCTAGATTTAAATTTTCTTTTAATTTAATATAAATTTAATCACATTTCGTTTAATTACCATTATATTTACATGGTGGTTGTTATTTAATTACTATTATATTTACTTGGGTTTTTTATTTACTTACCATTGTTTACTTGGTTGATATTTTATTTAATTACCAATTTATTTACTTTATTTAATATTGTGTTACAGTAGCCTATAGTTGATTTTAATTTGATATATTTAGTTTTTATTATTATTGTTGTTGTTTATTTAAATATTTTTATAATTGCTACCGTCTATACACTTTTTTTTTTTCTTATCAAATTTTATTTTTAATGGCTAAATTTAGAAAAAGGTTTAAAACTATTGTTTTTATTTTTTTTATTAATTTTTTTTATGACCACTATAATTACTAGGTTTCAGAATCTGATTAAAACTACTCTGGTTTTAATTTAATTATATAGTTTTTATACTTTTATTTTGCGCATGTATGATTTTTTTTTTGACACTATATACTCACTGGCCACTTTATTAGGTACACCTGTCCAACCGCTTAACGCAAATTTCTAATCAGCCAATCACATGGCAGCAACTCAATGCATTTAGGCATGTAGACATGATCAAGACGATCTGCTGCAGTTTAAAGCGAGCATCAGAATGTGGAAGAAAGGAGATTTAAGTGACTTTGAACATGGCATGGTTGCTGGTGCCAGATGGGTTGCTCTGAGTATTTCAGAAACTGCTGATCTACTGGGATTTTCACGCACAAACATCTCTCGGGTTTACAAAGGAAATATCTAGTGAGCTGCAGTTCTGTGGGTGCCTTGTTAATGTCAGGAGAATGGCCAGACTGGTTCCAGCTGATAGAAAGGCAACAGTAACTCAAATAAGCACTCGTTACAACCTAGCTCTGCAGAAGAGCGTCTCTGAACACACAACACGTCCAACCTTGAGGCGGATGGGCTACAGCAGCAGAAGAGCACATTGGGTGCCGCTCCTGTCAGCTAAGAACAGGAAACTGAGGCTACAATTCACACAGACTCACCAAAACTGGACAATAGAAGATTGGAGAAACGTTGCTGCTCTGAGTCTCCATTTCTGCTGACACATTCGGATGCTCGGGTCAGAATTAGGCCTCAACAGCATGAAGGATGGCTCCATCCTGCCTTGTATCAACGGTTCAGGCTGGTGGTGGTGGTGTAATGGTGTGGGGGAGATTTTCTTGGCACACTTTGGGTCCATTAGTACCAACTGAGCATGGTGTCAACACCACAGCCTACCTGAGAATTGTTGCAGACCATGTCCATCCCTTTGACCACAGTGTACTCATCTTCTGATGGCTACTTCCAGCAGGATAACACACCATGTCGTAAAGCACCAATCATTTCAGACTGGTTTCTTAAACATGACAATGAGTTCACTGTACTAAAATGGCCTCCACAGTCTCCAGATCTCAATCCAATAGAGCAGCTTTAGGATGTGGTGGAACGGGAGATTGGCATCATGGATGTGCAGCCGACAAATCTGCAGCAACTGCGTGATGCTATCATGTCAATATGGGGCAAAATCTCTGAGGAATATTTCCAGTAGCTTGTTGAATCTATGCCATGAAGGATTAAAGCAGTTCTGAAGGCAAAACAGGGTCCAACTCTGTACTAGTACCTAATAAAGTGGCCAGTAAGTGTAAATGATTACAAGAGAAAAAAAAAAAAACTTTGTAGTTATATAGTGGTCATAAAATAAAATTCAGAAACTAAGTTTAGAAATAAGATTAAAATTAATGTTACTATTCTGGATTTTATTTAATTATTATTATTTTTTTCATTTTAGTAATAACTATAATTAATATCAAGGCTAATTTTTACTTGTTTTTTTTATTCTCCAAAATTTGATTTAATTTTGTATTTATTTATTATTATTAATATTAATTATATAATGTCAGCTGTAATGTAACTCTCCTAGACGTAGTTTGTTTGCGTTGCTCAGAATGAAGCCTCAGTTACTGTAGCTCTGGACTCGGCTTTCTCTGGTCAAAAACACTTTGCATTGATCTTCCTTCAGTGTGTTTAATGGGGTCGCCGCTCGCTTTAAGTGTGTGGAGAAGCGCTGCAGATCTGATTTCACTCAGACAGAGAAGAAACAGACAGTTTTGCAGATGTAAGAAACGTGATGATGAGGACAGCAGCTTCACTGTTCTGTCGGGACGTTTAAGGGTTAGTTCACACAAAAATGATCATGTCCTTATGATTTACTCACTTTCTTTAGTAGGACATTAAAGAAGTTTTTGAGCTGAATCTGTGATGTTTGGTGAATTTTATAATGGCAGTGAATGGTGACAGGCTTTAGATAAAAAAATAAACGCAAACAAACGAGTCCAAATCAATAGCCGTGTCTCCTGATGACACACTGAGCTCTTGTGAAGCAAAACGATCAGTCTGTGCAAGAAATTATGATGTGCGGAGTGCGGAGGTCTTTCCATTTTGCTGCTTTGCTTTTGTGTCCGTCACCTACAGTAACAACAGCCGTACACACAACAGCAGCTGGATGACGCAAGCGTACAGGGGTTCAGAAGGAGAAAAAACAAACAGTGTGAACTCAAACTAACTGAGAAGGTGACAAGGGGGGACTATCAAACCGGATTAGCTCTGTCGGCTTACTTTAGGACACTATGCAAAACTTGTAGGCAATTTGTTGAAACAAACACCTGTTTAATGAGAAAATGTGGTTATCGCCACGTCTTGTGAACTCTGTGTCTATCAGTGCTCTAGATCTGCCAGTTTCAGACTTTCTCGCATGGACCGACTGGCTTGATTATGCATTCACAGTGGTATGAACCGTTTTAAGGCCGGTCAGATGGTTGTCTATTACTTTAATTATTAACAATATCATTTAAAATACAGATCAGAGTGAACTTTTTTTCCCAGTTTCAAAAGGCTGAGCTCCCATACATCTTGTTTTGACATCTTTCAGGGGGTATCAAGCCTTAATAAAAAGAGGGCCAGCGTCTGTAATTCACACCCTGCTGTATACTCTGTTTTGATCACATGTGTTTGGGTGATATTAGATAAAGTAATACAGACGGATATGATGACGGTTATCTGGATGAGGTCAGTGTAAACACAGGCGCATCTCGATAAAATGTCATTACTGATATTACGGCGTGCTTTTACAGAGAGTGAGCTGAAGACAGCTGCAATGCCAGTTAGCTATAGTGTTGTGGATCGCTGGCCTTCTGCAGCACTTTAGCTTGGAAAGTAAAACCCATTCAGAAAACTGTCTGCAGTGAGCGACACGAGGTTAAATATCATGGTATTCTCAGATATTTTACACATACACTTTACATATAAGGAATCTAGTTTCATAATGAAAAAAAAAGTAACCATATATATATATATATACGTGTGTGTGTGTGTGTGTGTGTGTGTGTGTGTGTGTGTGTGTGTGTGTGTGTGTATAGTTGTGTATGTTTGTATACTGTGTGTGTGTGTGTGATAAATATATAAATATTTATATATATTTTATTTATATATTTTATATATGTTTTATTTATATATTTTATTTATATTTTATTTATATATTTTATATATATTTTATATATGTTTTATTTATATATTTTATTTATATTTTATTTATATATTTTATATATATTTTATTTATATATTTTATATATATTTTATATATATATATATATATATATATATATATATATATATATATATATATATATATGTATATACACACTGTATACACACGCATATAGACATTGAAATTCATTATTAATTCATTATTTGTTTGTTATTACCCTATTCAAATTTAAAATCATAATTATTTTAATATTTAATAAAACTAAAAAAAAAGGCTAAAATTGTTTCTGAATTTTTTATTTATTTAAATTTAGAGCAATATATAAAACTTCTAGATAAAAACATGGAAAAGTACAAACAAAAGTACTTTATTTGCAGATAATGCAAGAAATGATTTACCCAAATATATATATTTTTATATTTATTAATTCATTTTTATTAATTTGACATTTATTGTTGTTCTTATTATTAATATAAATGATAATTATTTCATTTTATGAAGTTATTTGTTATATTTATTACCACTATATATAATTGCTAGTTAAAGCAGGGTTGTTACAGTTCTGATTATATTTTATATATAATTTATATTGTTACTAATATTGTGCTAAAAAATGTTAATTTTTTCCCCTCAATATTATTTTATTGTTTTTATATTTTGCCTTTTAGCTTTTAATTTAATTTCTAAACATAATATAAGGTTAAAATTACTTTTCTGTTTCTGGAATTAAGTTGTTTTTATTATTAATATTAATAATAATAAAAATAATTATATTTATTTTATGTTTTTGACCACTGTATATAAATACTAGTTAACGCAGGGTTATTATTACAGTTCTTGTTATTTTATTTTATTCATAATTTCTTATATTACTGTACTGTACTCTTCTATTTAATTCTATTAATCCTTTTAACCTTTAATTTAATTTCTAAACATAATCAAATATTATAAGTACTGTTGTTTCTGAAATTTAATAATATATTTTTCATTCATGTAATTTTAAAACATTGATGTCTAAATAAAAACAGATCTAGAACCATTTTGATTAGCATTATGTAACTACTAGACATAAATGCAAGACCAAATCCAAATGTAATGCTGTAAATCTTGAGGTAACTCACTTGATTGCTTCTCTACAAGTTTTCTTATGGCTGAAAAGGGCTTTTAGCAGAGCTCTGCAGAGATTGTAACAGTGGCTAAAAACTTATCTGCATTATTAATAAGCTATTCATACTGTCTTCTCTGGATATAAAGTGATTTGAATGACAATGTAATGGAATTTCTTACACATACCAATAGTCCAAACCCAGTAAATTCACAATCCATCGCATTATTTTGGGCAATTTCATGCGCTGCCACAGTAATTACACGTATCCCCTTTAAGCCTAATGACAGTGGTGTGTATTTATAGTGTCACTTCACATCCTCACGACTCGCAGAGGCTCTGTCGCGGTCATAAGCTATCGATCTAAAAGCGGATATACAGATTATTGCCAGCGTTAAAGCCCTTTAATGACCCGCAGTTAATTATTTAGGACTCTTGCGGCTTGTCAGGACACAAGCGCAGCTATTGAAAGCATCTTCAGGTGTTTGGTGTAAAAAGTGCTGTTGTGTTTATTACAGTAAGCTGTTGTTTATCGAGTTCTGGTACATTTTTTACACTGTCTGGCCCTGTTGGCTCACAATCTGTGAAGTTCTACACTGAACTAAAGTCTTTTTGTATTAAACAGGCTGTGATGGTCTTTGCTTTCCTGTTGGGATGTGCTGAAGTGTACTGAGACTTGGTTTTGTCTTAGTATTTGAATGTGAATGTATTGATGGATCTCGTGTGGGCTTTGAACCAACAACCACCTACCTGTATACAGCTAGACTATATAGAGTTTATATCTATTAATAATCACAGCTGTGGCGAAATCGATTCACCATAGATTCTGGTCTTACCAAAATACATCGCTGTTCTTTCTTGAATTGATTTAGTGCTTAGTTTTTAACAGCAGAAGGCGCTCTCTAGGTAATTTTTTTAACTGTAGATGGCCCTGAAGGCTTGTTTGTAACAGCAGATGGTGCTCTAGGTTAGTTTTTAACAGCAGACGATGCTCTAAGCTACTTTATAACAGTAGATGTCGCTCTAGGCTAGTTTTTAATAGTAGAGGGCTTTGTAGCCTAGTTAACAGCAGATGGCGCTCTAACCTAGAGCACCATCTGGTGTTAAAAACTAACCTAGTTTCAACAGCAGACAGCGCTCTAGACTAGTTTATAACAACAGATGGCACTCTAGACTAGTTTGTAACAACAAACGGCGCTCTAGACTAGTTTCTAACAACAGACGACGCTCTAGGCTAGTTTATAACAACAGATGGTGCTCTAGGCTAGTTTTTAACAGCTGATGGCGCTCTAAGCTATTTTTAGCAGCAGATGGCGCTCTAGGTTAGTCTTAACAGCAGATGGCGCTCTAGGTTAGTCTTAACAGCAGACGGTGCTCTAGATTAGTCTTAACAGCAGATGGCGCTCTAGGTTAGTCTTAACAGCAGATGGCGCTCTAGGTTTGTCTTAACAGCAGACAGCACTCTAGGTTAGTCTTAACAGCAGATGGCGCTGTAGGTTAGTCTTAACAGCAGACGGCGCTCTAGGTTAGTCTTAACAGCAGACGGCGCTCTAGGTTAGTCTTAACAGTAGATGGCGCTCTAGGTTAGTCTTAACAGCAGATGGTGCTCTAGGCTAGTTTATAACAGCAGATGGCGCTCTAGGCTAGTTTATAACAGCAGATAGCGGTCTAGGTTATTCTTAACAGCAGATGGCGCTCTAGGCTAGTTTTTAACAGTAGATGGCACTATAGGCTAGTTTATAACCACAGATGGCACTCTTGACTATTTTTTTTAGCAGCAGACGGCACTCTAGGCTAGTTTATAACAGCAGACAATGCTCTAGGCTAGTTTATAATAACAGATGTCGCTCTAGGCTAGTTTTAACTGATGCATCTACAGAAGAGGCAAGCTTTAAACAGAAAAGGTCTCTTGAAACTCTTTGGTCATTATGAGAGAAATGCTAATGGTCTAATCCTATTAAGTGATCTATGCTAAGCTAAGCTAGAAGTGCTGGAAGCCAGACACAAAGATTGACTGAATTAATGAAATATTTAAATCGAGCTGTTAAACTCTACGCAGATGTGCCTATTTTTAAAGAAAGGTGAAGTGTTTGAACTTCCTTTTTAAGAAAGTTTCCTTGTTTGAGCACCTTCAGCAAACCACTTTTGCCGGTTTAAATCAAAGTTTCCCTCAGCAGGGTTCTTCACTTGTACATCACAGAGCAGGCCTGAAGCTCTCACTGATGTCTGAATAAAATAAACCCCAGCCATCCACTGACCCTTGAACCTCTGCGGTCTCCAAGTGCTCAAAGCCAACACAAGCACCAGCAGACAATCGTCAGTCCACCCCTCTCCTGTTTGGGCGCTTTCTCCAGCTGAGATGTTTGACACATCTGTCCAACAGTTTGCTCGTGCATCGCCCTTGATCTAAGCGTGATGTGTGGAGACTGCAGAGGAAAGGAGAGTTGCGCAGGAGAAAGGAACAGGAAGGTGAGAGATCAGATGTGATGGGAATAGAGAGAGAGTCTTTGATGTCCAGGCCTCTTCCAGAAGAGTGGATTGTATATTCAGCCATGTCCACATCAAAGTGTGTTTGGCCACAGACTCCTTTACCAGCATAGCTCAGCACATTACTGCAGGATAATGCATTTCGACTGATGCGCTCCAGGCTAAGCATTGCGTTTTTGTGTTGGTAATGGATGTTACGCTGATTAAGGCTCTCGTCATGCAATTGCGTAATTAATGAGAAAAAATCTGCAGTTTAGCATTTAATTGTGAAAGCCTGAGGTGAATTCTGGGTTAATTATAATGGGAAGATGTGTGACAGACGGCTGGGGATGTGCAGAAAATGGACTTGAATCATGTTAGGTTCATATCAGATAGATTTGTAGGTTATGTTTGCGCATCAACAGTGTTCACATTTTAATGTATATTTGTGAGTTTCCATGAACATAATTTTGTTGCTTTTTAGGGTTGTATGATATTGCTATTTATATATTGCAATAAGAATATGCACTCACCGGCCACTTTATTAGGTACTAGTACTGGGTTGGACCCCATTTGCCTTCAGAACTGCCTTAACCCTTTATGGCAGAGATTCAACAAGGTACTGGGAATATTCCCCAGAGATTTCGCTCCATGATAGCATCACGCACATCCATGATGCCAATCTCCCGTTCCACCACATCCCAAAGCTGCTCTATTGGATTGAGATCTGGTGACTGTGGAGGCCATTTGAGTACAGTGAACTCATTGTCATGTTCTTTATGACACGGAGCCTTATAATATTTTGAGGTACTATAAAAGCAGCGCAGAACACATTAGTTCACCTTAAACGCGTCCCCATTGCTTGATACACACAGGGTGTACAGCAATACACAATTATCTTTACAAATGAAAAGAGTTAAGAGATTAAAATATTACAAAAAATATTATTTTCTACATGAATATAAAAACCACTGCTTTCATGGCTTTACATTTTTTGGGGGAGGGGGGGGGGGCTTTTTTTTAGTTTATTCATGACTTGCTTTTGTATTGTTGTTGTTGTTATTATTATTATTATTATTATTTATTTTCTGCATATTTATATTTGTTTTATTAAAAACAAGCTTAGATTTGTCCACCTGTCAAGGTTTTGGATCATATTAGAACTGAATTTAGAAATAGTTGACAATTCTTTGTGCTTAACAATCAAAATTAATTATGTAGACTAATGGATGTCTGTGCGTACAACACCGTTTCCTTATCCACGAAAGAGAGAGAGAGTGAAAGTGAAAGGAAAGAGGCTGAATGGAGGAGGCTCGTTCTTTATCAGTGCGCTGCAGATGCTCTGTTTAACCATTTTCTTCGCTAGTGAAGTGTTCAGCTTCTACACTTACAAAGTCCACCATGTAAATAGCAAATGCCGCAACACTTAAAGGGAATGGGAGATAATTGATTGGTTTATTCTCTGATTGGTTTATTCTCAAAACACATCTATAACTCATTAACAAAATAACCTCAACCCTGTTAGACCATGTGCCATGGCGCAGAGCTTTTTTTTTCTATCCTTAAAATAGCAAAAGTGGATTCAGACATGCCCTTAATGCTTTTGTGCCCTGTGCTTTAGATTTTGTGCCTAGATCAATAAAATAGAGCCCAAAGAAAGATTAATTGTAATTTTACAATGTAGACTCTACAGTAATATTTTACATTTGTTTATTGTTATTCTGCCTGCTAGACTCCCATATAGCCATACAATTCTATGCATTTCATTTGCATCTTTTGTCAACGCTATAGTGATTTGGTTTCAGGAGTTCGCCCTTAGCTGTCCCAGGAGAGAGCCCTGAGCTCGTGAGATCCTCGAGCCCGGGGCTCCCTCCCGTGGCAGAGCGAGAGGGGAGTCTGAGCTCAGGGAGTCTCTGTGCATTTGCGGGAGACTCCCGGAACTTCCAGGAGACTTGTTAAACTTGATATTCAGACATCCCAACTATACTGAGACGCGATCCAGTGGTACATCCTTGATAAACTGTCCGATGTGCACTGCTCACTGAACTCAAACGAGCACATTACAGTGCGTGTGTGGTCATGTGATGTGCGTTTGTAGTGGACGGAGGACTGTTCAGAAATGCTAGGTAAAACACGGTGTGGATGTGGATCATTTTCGTTCTGAAATGCCATTTTAATACTAGGACGTATTAGTGTAAACGGGGCTTGAGTGTGTATTTTTCGCAAGCGGGTTTGCGACGGGGGCGGAGGATTGGCGATATCATCTCAGCAACATGTCTATTGGCCATCGCCGATAGACTAAGGCATTATCGTATATATATAAGCCCAAACCTATCGTGCTCTTCATGAAATTAGTTGATAAATAAACTTCACTTATTTTTATTTATAGAGCTGTTCTTTTCATCTGCTGAAAGTATACTGAATATCGCAAGAAAAAAAATATCGCAATGTCTTTTTTTTTTTTTTTTTTCCCTATTATCATGCGTTCCTAACGCCTTTTATAAAGTGAACCAGGCCCAGATGAACATGCAGATTTGTAATTATGGTTCATAACAAAGCAAATGATCAACAGGTCTAAAAAATACAATGGACTGATTATAAAACATTCATCCTGATTCCAGGACGTTGCACAGCATTGAACCACTCAGATTAAAACTGGCAATTTCAGTCAGCTGTTGCTATTTATAAATGCTGTGAGTATCAGTCACCGGTACAGCACAGTCTGTAGCATCTCCGAGTTGCGTTAAATCTGATGAAAACTGGGATCTGACAAATAAATATTCAAACAGCGTTCACAGATGACCAATGAGGACAAGAGGAACATGACCAACCTGTGCCACGCAATCAATTCACAAGTCAAAAATAGCTACTGTTCTGTCATCTTCACGCTATTGAAGGCTTGGCGGAGCGTCCAAATCAAATCCAACCTGCACAATAACGGAAAGCAATAAACCGAAATCTGCCTCTGTGGTGCTGATCATTTGTATGCCTCAAAGCTGAATATGTGCAACAAAACCCTCAGAGCCTCTTTGGAAACAAAAATTGGAAGTCATAATGTGACCATGGCTGGCTGTCTGCACAGCTAATACAAACTTTTGATAATGTGTTTGGGAGTGAAAGTGTTGGAAAATAATATTGGCTTATTTCCAATGCTACAGTACAGTATTGTGAGGGGCGACTCTGATCAGGCTTGTGTGTCCACTGCCAGTGTACACCAAAAAAATCAATGCCAGTCAACTCCAATATACTTTTAGTTTTGTTTTAAAATTCACAGTTGTAATCCTGATAGTATTTCCTTTTGGTGTGTCTCGGCCCTCCATCACAATAGAGAAGAAAAGACTATCGCAATTAATGCACCTACTCCAAAATGGACACACAAGATGAACTGTATGGAGCCGGATTGTTCTCAAAAACACAACTTATAAACGCGTCAATCCAATTCGTTAATCCAAAACACAACTCAATGCACAAATTCAATTCGTAAATCCAAAACACAATACATAAATGCGCAAAACCAATTTGAAAATCCAAAACACAATACATAAATGCGCAAATACGATTCGTAAATCCTAAACACAACTCAATGCACAAATTCAATTCGTAAATCCAAAACACAATACATAAATGCGCAAAACCAATTTGAAAATCCAAAACACAATACATAAATGCGCAAATACGATTCGTAAATCCTAAACACAACTCATAAATACACAAATCCAATTCGGAATTTAAAACACAACACCTTAATACACAAACCCAATTCGTAAGTTCAAAACACAACTTATAAATACATGAATCCAATTAGAAATTTAAAGCACAACTCATAAATATGCAAATCCAATTCGTAAATCCAAAACACAATACATAAATGCGCAAATTCAATTCGCAAATCCAAAACACTACATAAATGCGCAAATCCAATTCGGAAATCCAAAACGCAATACATAAATGCGCAAATTCAATTCGTAAATCCAAAACACAATACATAAATGCGCAAATCCAATTCGGAAATCCAAAACACAATACATAAATGCGCAAATCCAATTCGGAAATCCAAAACACAACACATAAATGCGCAAATACGATTTGTAAATCCAAAAAACCAACTTATAAATGCGCAAATCCAATTCGGAATTTAAAACACAACTCATAAGTACACAAATCCAATTCGTAAATCCGAAACGCAATCCATAAATGCATAAATTCAAAACACAATTGAAAAATGCAGAAATCTAATCGGTCATTCAATATACAAATCTAACTTGTACATATAAATACATTAATCCAATTAGTAACTCAAAACACAATTCATAATTATGCAAATCTAATTTGTAAATTCAAAACACAATTCGTAATTACATTAAATTTGTAAATTTAAAAAAGGTATAAATAAAAACACAATTTGTGATTTCAAAACACAATTCGTATATGCACAAATCAGATTAGTAATTACACAAACAGTTCATAAATGCAAAAATACAATTCAGAAATCCAAAACAATTCGTAAATAGACAAATATTATTAGTAAATTCAAAACATGATACATAAATACACAAATCCAGTTTGTAAGCAGTTCATAAATACACAAATTTAGTTAATTTGGTAGTTAATTTTCCAGTTTACTTGATAATTCACAAGAAGTATGTAAATTGTGTGCATGTATGAATGTTATGTTGTTTTTGAGACTGATCTGGCTCCATATTCAATTGCATCCAGAACGGTGTCGTCTACAGCTCATGGACGTGCGTTTCTGGCTGTGTGATATTGGCGTTCAGATCTTTTGCAGCACAAACAGATTGGCCAGACACGAGGACTTCCTGAGCCACGGGCAAACCTCCAAATAAATGCTGAGATAGTGGGAGGATGATGTACAAACAGCTCTGCTTTCGTGATTGTTGTATAGGCGCTCATGCATTTTGACTATGGGATTAATGCACAGCACAGGTGTGGTTTTAAATAGGTTTTCTGGGTCTCTAAAAACAGAGGGCCCAGTTTGTGCCTTCTCCACAGGGGAGCTGCGAGTTTCTCTTTTTCTGTGTCAAAGTGTGTGTGTTTGTTTGTGTGTGTGTGTTGCACGATATCCCGAGCGCCACAGACTTGCCACCTGTCACATTGCATAACGCACAGATGGAGACGAAAATTATACACTCAGACATCCAGACACTGATAGATTGATTATTTAAACTACCTGCGACCTTTGCTTAATGATCAAATTTGGCAGGCGCTTTTCTGAAGAGATAAACATATCTGACTATGGAAAATATTAGCGTATTAAAATCGACTATTAGTAACGTGTTTGAGTAAAGTGTCATAGTTTTATTTCTGTAAACAAATGTCATTTCTTCCCAATTAAAAGTGAAAATATTGTTTTTTAGAGTCTTTTTTTGCATAAAAATAACAAAGAATGGATTTGATCATATTTTCTCATCATGGGTAGCTCTGATGAGTGATGTTTTAATCTCCTGTCTTCGCGTTTGATGGCATCACTGGCTGATTTGTGTAATTCGTAATCTCTGCAAACGTGCCATCTGCTGCCAACTACACACTTTAAGAGGTAGTTCACCCAATGAAAATGTACTCCCTGTTTACTCTCCCTTACATCATTCCAAACCTTTGAGAGTTTTTTTTTTAATTCTTCTGTCGAACACAAAAGAAGATACTTTGAAGAATGCTGGAAACCTGTAACCATTGTCTTTTATAGTATGATAAACAAATACTGTGAAAGTCAATGGTTACTGGTTTTCCAGCATTCTTCGATATATTGTCTTTTGCAGGGGCATCCTCAAGTGTAAACTCTGGCCACCCCATTTTGATTTAGTTGTTGATTTTATTCATTTTAATGCACTTTCACAATATTTCAATACATAAATAAATTAATTAATTAATAAAATGCAGCCACTGAATTATTGTGGATTGATCAGCATCACTGATGTAGCTGATTCACTGAGATTACACATTTTTTATTAAGAAACTATTATTTTGAAATATAGAAGTTGTGTTTTATCTGATTGAAAATCCAAAATAAAATAAAAGAAAGAAATGGATGCATTTTGAAATCAGCTTTTCAGAATTTAGATTATTTTGCGACGCCACTATTTTGCTGGTTGACTCTAAAGCGCCAACAATCTGGTTTTGTGGGTGTATTTTGCAAAAAGGTACATCAAGAATATGTTTTAATATATTGTGGCTCAAAAAGGAACATGGATAGATGTTATTAGTTGTCTGTATAGTAAGTGTGTGTGTAGTAATTAGAGGTGTGAACCTATACTGGTCTCACAGTTCGTTTACGATTATACACACTGATAAACAAGGGCTAAATGAATGAATTACAACCTTTAACCTGATCTGAATGCATAGTTCTTAGAACTATACTCTCATTACAGCATAATAATCAAGGAACTTTGCTGCTGTGTCATGGCTGCAGCAGGATATTACACAGAGCCTGAAAATAGTGCATTGCTAATATTATTACACCTGCTGCAGTCGTGGCACCGCAGCAAACGTTCCTTGATTATTACGCTGGAATGAGAGTTTAGTTCCTAACCATATCGACCTAGTAAAGAACAACTATTCATTTTCTGTCACTTTTTGTACAGGATGAACTACAGAAGAGTCGAGCTTTGAATAGGAACTTTTTTTTTTTGTTTGTGGGATGCTAATTGTAGTGGCACACCTTTCGTGCAAATCCTTATGTACCATCTTTTGCACCTTCAATTCCAACAACCAGTATTTGCAAAAACGCGAATAAGACCAAATCTTCTTTTAAAAAAGGTTTACTGAACAAATGCAAGCAAAAATACAAAGTTACAATAGACTCGATCAGCTCGGTCACAAAAACTGTGTTGCTTCCAACATCCATAACTGCAATCTGCCTTAAACGTATGAACTAATGACCTCATGACGTATTACTGTTGGAAGCCAAAATACCAAAGTAACGGTTTTTAAATTATATCAATAATTAAATTATGCATTTTATATAACACAATCACAATGAATTCTTAATATATTTAACTATCAATTTTTATCATGTTTTAACCTTAACTAAATTATTATCACTAATGAATTATGCATAACTGGCTCTTACACTAATGATCTAATCCGATTCCATAGATATATACACTAGATATCGCATAGGGACCCTGAGCATGCGTGAATAGCGCCGCCACATTGGTACAGGGCTCCCAGGACAAATGTCATTCAACCGCACTAGACAAGACAGTGTTATTACGTGAAGATGCAGGACTTTAGCGCTGTCTACGGGTGTAGTAACAAGCAAACAAAGAAAACCAAGCACAAAGGCAGAACATGTCATAGGTAAGATTAAGTTTTTTACATTTTGTATGTTCTGAACTTTGGTGCTAATCAGGTAACGTTATTGATGATAACAGTCACTTACTGCATTCACCATACGGCAAAGCAGCTCCAACTCGCACTAAACACTCGGCTTATGCTAGTTTTGTTGAATAAAATCAGCAAACAATGCAAAAGAAATATGACAACGAGATGCTGCGCTGCCAGAAACTTGTATTATTGTCGGCTAACGTTAGTGAAAGAGTCGTTCGGGGGATTCATTCACAAACGAGTCGCTCCCTCCGTCAGTATGAGCAGTGAAAGCAGGAGAGGAGCTGTGTTTCAGCACATGATTAGATCAAATTTAACAGGGAGGGTGAAGAGTACATTTCTGTACACACAAACACAAGCTTTTAGTCAGGAATGCCCGTGCGGTCACTGATCCATCAATGTAGAAAAGTGATGTAAAATTAAAATGTTCATAATTAAAAAAAAAAATGTGCATACTAACATTTAGGAAAACTCCCGATCATAGATATATGTGTATATGTGTATATCTCTGGCTTTGGATGGCCACAGTCCTCCACTGTACCTTGGTCCCGCATTCATTTCAAAGGTGCGCTACCCTGTAGCAAGATGGCGGCACTATTGACGCATTCCTTCCAATAGACAACAACAGGGTAGGCGACATCTAATGTGTATATCTATGATCCGATTCAATTATCTATGCTAAGCTAAAAGCGCCCAACCCGGTGATCGGCTGAATGGAATTAAACATGGTAAAACTCCATTATAAGCAAGTAAAATAAAGTGTTTCTTTAAGCCTGGAAACTGGTGGAAATTAAATGTATTATTCCCACAATAATTCACTTATTCTGCTCATACAGAGCGAGTATTTGTGCTGTAAATCTCCGAAATCTTCAAAAGTTCGGATCCTCTTCAGTGTCCAGACTCTTCTAATAGTCCTGTAAACACAGGGGTGTATTTCCCCCTCGTCCCGCTCCGCCTCTGCTCTATAAAAAGCCTGTGTTTGTGGGGCAGGCGATGTGAATGTGAGCGCTGAGGGGAAGCAGAGATGAATTATGCAAAGATCTGAGATGCAGAAGACTGTTAAAAACCCACTGACCTGATTTCCTGCAGCTCCAGCGCGCTTTTACTTTCCTCTAAATACCCTCTTTGTGCTCTCAGATGTTTTTATTCTCTCTTATTTCTCTGGTGACAGTAGAATCGGATCAAATCAGGCTCTCAAATCTGACTCTACATACAGAAAATCAACAATAATCCTGAAACATGTTTTCATTGCACTCATTCATTCATTTTTTTCTTGTCGGCTTAGTCCCTTTATTAATCCGGGGTCGCCACGGCGGAATGAACCGCCAACTTATCCAGCAAGTTTTTACGCAGCGGATGCCCTTCCAGCTGCTTCAATGCACTCACATGACTATTATATGCAAGTTAATAGCTTGTCTGAGACTACTATATCATGTAGATTTCATTATGTTCAGCACCATTTCTCATTTTTAGGGAACATTTGATCGCTGACTATTTTTAGAACTCATTGACAAACTTTTTAAACCACTAACAGAGGTGACACAACCAAAAATGAAGTGCTAAAATCAAATGACTAGTTATTGAAACCAACATATAAAAGCATACGAGTATTTCTAATGTGTGTCTGGCGCATTAGGACAGCACGAGTGTGTCCTACAGGTGGTTTGTCAAGCCCACTCACCTGCATGGAGCACACTCACTGAGTTATGTGATGAATTGTGTGTATGCTTTACTAAACAGATAGGTCTTTAATCTAGTTTTGAATTGGGAGAGTGTGTCTGAGCCTCAAACATTATAGGCTATTCCAGAGTTTAGGAGCCATGAATGAGAAGGCTCGACCTCCTTTAGTGGACTTTGCTATTCTGGGTTCTACCAGGAGCCCTGAGTTTTGAGATCTTAAAGAGCGAGTTGGGTTGTAGCGAGACAGGAGGTTGGTTAGATAAACAGGTGCTCGATTATTTAAAGATGTATAGGTAAGAAGTAATATTTTAAATTCAATATGGAACTTAACAGGCAGCCAGTGTAGGGAGGAGAAAATTGGGCTGATATGATCATATTTCCTAGCCCTGGTAAGAACTCTGCCAGCTGCATTTCGTACTAGCTGACGTTTATTAATAGAGGATGCTGGGCAGCCAGCAAACAGAGCGTTAAAGTAATCCAGCCTAGAGGTCATAATAGCATGGACTAGCTTTTCTGCATCTGAGATGGATAGCATACTTCATAACTTAGCAATATTTCTCAGATGAAAGAAGGTGTTTTTGTGACGTGGTTTTCGAGAGTTAAGCTGCTGTCTAATATGACACCCAGATCTTCTACAGTAGAGCTTGAGTTGTGAGATCTGCTGTGTTCAGGATTTAGGCCCAACAAGTAATACTTGTGTTTTGTCTGAAATTAAGAGAAGAAAATTGTTGGTCATCCAGTCTTTAACATCTTTAACACACTCGGTTAGCTTAGACCAGTGGTACGTTTACCACTAGTGGTACGCGGACTTACTTCTAGTGGTACGCGGTGGAATCACTGAGTAAAGAAAAAATGAATACAATTTAAATCATTTGATGCGTACAATAACACAGATGTGATCAGAATAGGCTGTTCTCTTTAAGCCTACTGTCAAAGCACTGTGCTTGGAATGTTTACTTTAGTGCATCGAGTCATCAGCTGCAAAAAATCAATCCGAATGAGGCAGAACTAGAGAAAGAGGTTCGTGGTTCTTGCAGAGCAGATACGCGCTAGAGCAGTGGTCCCCAACCCTCGGGCCACAGACCGGCACCGGTCTATAGATCAATTAGTACCGAACGATCTGAACGATCATTTATTTTGAAAATTCTTTTATTTTGAAAAATGACGGTATTCTCTTGTTTCATCTTAGTCACTTGAGCATCAAAATTTAACCCACAGGTTAGCAAATTGAGTAGGAACTGCAGCACGACGCGCATGCATTTTCAAGGCGTGCCCAGTTGAAAACATCTTAATTTTTCAGAATGCCACTCCACGAGTCGTGTGATCAAGTTGTCAAATTGTATAAATATGAATATGCCTCTTTTTCGAACTGTGCAGTGCTGTGGCTGCTTAATTTGGCCAACTACGCTACTTTATTTCAATACTGGTCATTTCGATGGTACTTGCAGAGACACTTTTTTTTTGAGGTGGTACTTGGTGAAAAAAAGTTTGAGAACAAGCTTAGACTGTTCAGATGTCTCATCAGACACAACATGTATTTATTTTTATACCTAAAATTACAAACAAGACAGAAAATGTTTCAAAAACGGGGCGTCACGGTGGCGCAGTGGGTAGCACTGCAAGAAGGTTGCTGGTTTGAGCCCCGGCTGGGTCAGTTGGCATTTCTTTGTGGAGTTTGCATGTTCTCCCCGTGTTGGCAATGTGCTCCAGTTTACCCCCACAGTCTAAAATGCATGTACTATAGGGGAATTGTGAAAATTGTCCGTAGTGTATGAGTGTGTGTGGATGTTTCCCAGTGATGGGTTGCAGCTGGAAGGGCAACCGCTGCATAAAACTTGCTGGATAAGTTGGCGTTTATTTCCACTGTGGCGACACCTGATTAATAAAGGGACTAAGCGGAAAAGAAAATGAATGAATGGAGTAACTATGATAATAAGCTACACACACACACACACACACACACACACACACACACACACACATCTGCAGGAAAACACTGTCTTGTGTGTATAAAATGAACCGGAGAGTGTTTGAAACTCAGTCTAGCAGCTGTGGGATTACAGCACACACAGGCAGATCTGTATCTGTAGTACTGCACGCTTCAGGGCTGAAACTGAAAATCAAACTGTCCAGGTTGCACGTGTGTACACACACACACACACACAGATAATCTCCTTCACAGTGTAGTATTGGCTTTTCCTGTTTAAATCCAGCACTGCAGGTGTGTGTGTGTCCTCTGGCGCAGACCAACAGTGTGTGTTTTGTGGACACGATCCTCACACTTTCAATAGCAGGTGGTGAAAGCGCATCACAACACAACACGCATACACACAACACATGTGCACGCAACATACTCAGCACAAGCACACGCATGTATGTGTAAGAGTGTGTGTGTGTTGTGTGCATGCTCAGAATACAATACACACGAATTCGCACAACTCGCAACCAAACATCACACTCGCACAACCCGTATGACAAGCATCACTCACAACACAGGCACAAGCACACAGCATAACTAAACACACAACACATGAATACACACCACACACAAACACACACAACACATGCACAAATTATGGAAAAGCACACAAAACGTGCACACACAGCACTCATACACAGCTCATACAGTACATGCAAGCAGATAGCACACAATGCACACACACACGCGTGTACACAGCATGCTCAATGCACACACATACACACTAAATATATACACAACACAAGCAAACATACATGATCATACACACACACATGCTCAAAACACTCTGCAACAAATCTCACAGTCTGCACAGTCTCACACACACACAGCACAAACACAACATAAGCACAGATGTGGACACACAACACTCACACCAAGAGTACACACACACACACACAGCAAATACACAAGACAAACATGCAAGTACATACACACACGCCCGCCCCCACTGACACACACACACACACACACACACACACACACACACACACACACACACTCCAGCTCTTTCATCTCTGGTATCTGTAGTGTTGTCTATATTGAGCGCTGCTTCAGTCTCCTCTGTTTAATTCTCTCCTTCACATGTCAAACTCGTCCAGGATTACATCCCTCTTCCCGGCAGAGCAGTATGAGCTCAGATTAAATCAGGATTGCACGTCAAATAAGCCTTTATATATTTATAGAAACCTACACAATGAGTTGAGGAGAGCCAGCTGCTCCTGCATCTGCACGCGGGGTTACTCAACTCTGCGTTTACATCACAGCACCACAAGTGCAGCTCTGTTGACAGGTGTCATGTACCGACGACAACTGTGTTGAAACGTATTCCCGAAATGTGAGTTATTTGTATTCTCCATGTATGAAACCGTAAAGGGCAACATGGTGACTCAGTGGTTAGCACTGTCGCCTCACAGCAAGAAGGCCACTGGTTCGAGTCATGGCTTTCTGTGTGGAGTTTGCATGTTCTCCCCATGTTGGCATGGTATTTTTTTGGGGTGTTTCGGTTTTCCCCACAGTTCAAACACATGCACTAAAGGCATACCTGCCAGCCCTGCTAAAAAATCCAGCTTAAACCAGCCTAGGCTGGTTGGCTGGTTTTAGCTGGTTGACCAGGCTGGTTTTAGAGGGGTTTTGGCCACTTCCAGGCTGGTTTCCAGCCATTTTCAGCCTGGTCTTAGCTGGTCAGGCTGGAAAATGACCAGCTAAATCCAGCTAAAACCAGCTTGACCAGCCTGGTTTAAGCTGGACATAGCTGGTTTTGGCTGGGCTCCCAGCCTGCTAGGCTGGTCAAGCTGGTTTTAGCTGGTCATCTCCCAGCCTATCCAGCTAAGACCAGGCTGGAAATGGCTGGAAACCAGCCTGGAAGTGGCCAAAACCCCTCTAAAACCAGCCTGGTCAACCAGCCAAAACCAGCCAAACAGCCTAGGCTGGTTTAAGCTGGATTTTTCAGCAGGGAGCTCTCTCGTTTTTTCCAGGAGTGTCCTGTATTTCATACCCATCTCCTGTTTTGTGCTGTGTTCCGGAAAACTCCTGTAATTTCACATCCCTTAGATTTTGGATACTATACCCATCTCTGAAATAACAACCCAGCGTTGGGTCAAATATTGACAAACCCAACATTTGGTTAGTTAAAGTCGTTAAGAAGTGTACCTGGCTTTAAAGGTGCAGTATTTAAATTTGACACCCAGTGGTTGAACTTGGTATTGCACACCTGGATCTAAACAATCACAAGCGCAGGTTGCCTGAAATAAACTGTAAAATTATAGATTTTTTACAGTGTGTGTGTGTGTGTGTGTGTGTGTGTGTGTATATATATATATATATATATATGTATGTATGTATGTATGTATGTATGTATGTATGTATGTATACACACACACACACACACACACACACACACACACACATACATACATACATACATACATACATACATACATACATACATACATACATATATATATATATATATATATGTGTGTGTGTGTGTGTGTGTGTGTATATATATATATATATATATATATATATATATATATATATATATGTATGTATGTATGTATGTATGTATGTATGTATGTATGTATGTATGTATACACACACACACACACACACACACACACACACACACACACACACATATATATATGTATGTATGTATGTATGTATGTATGTATGTGTGTGTGTGTGTGTGTGTGTGTATGTGTGTATATATATATATATATATATATATATATATATATACACACACACACACACACACACACACACACACACACACACATACATATATATATATATATATATATATATATATATATATATATATATATATATATATATTTGTTTTTCTCTGATTCATCTCTAGCGATTTAAAGAAAAATTAAGTTGTGAGCTCCACAAAACATTGCGTCATTTGCTTGATCTCGAGTTAAATCCAGCGATAGCGGAATCTGAAAACCCTGAAGGCTCTGATGATGCTCTATTGGCCACAGTGCTGATGTTTACCGAGTGTTTTCTCCATCTGCTGTGATTCTCCATCACTGTGAGCTGCAGATAAGGATTCTGCTGGAGTCTCCTGCTATACTCGCTGCTGTTATTGTGGAGTCGTGCATGTTTGTCTCTGCAGACTCTAATACACTGATATTACACATAGAGAAGCATTCACTACAGCAGGGAAAACCAGAGATCTGCATTTGAAGCATTTCTCATTATGATCAGTTATGAAGGCGACACTGCAGGCAAGCATTGTCAAGCGTATCAGTTTCGAGAGCTATCGCAACTTGACTGATTTTCGAGGCCTTGTTTTGCTGTGGTAAATCTGTACAGTGGGAAACTATGCTGTGCAAAAACATTATAATGTGTTGTTTAGCAGCAGACGATCAATCATAATGTGCCTCAGCGCTTAACTCAATAAATATTCATGTGTTTTCTAGAGTCTGGGAAACTTTCATGCTGTGTTCAATGGAAAATCTCAAGTCTAGGATTAATTACCAACTTGAAGATGATTTTGAAGTAATAAAAGGAGATGAGGGATGATATTTATTTCTCTCTCTTTATGGGGTAGATTCATACTTTTTTGTGCGTTTGCAATGTGCTGCAGATTAACATATATATTATATAATAACTTTAATATATATAACTTTCCAGTCTTAGCCTGTTTGACTGCATATAATTGCAAAGAACTCCATCATTTCCATTGAGTAATGATGCTTTGAGCAGAAAAAATAGAAGATGGCATGCTGTATTCACCATATTTCAACATGTATTTCAGCTCCTAATTCTTTAGCTTTATTGTGAATTATTGTTATTTAAATGTGTTTGAAACCTCTGATGTTGGTCTGGAAAATGGGGTCGGACATTTAAAAGTACAATAAAAATACATTTATATACAGTGCATGCGGGGAGTATTGATAGCGCTTCACTTTATCCACATGTTTTTATGTTCAAGCCTTATTCTAAAATGGATTAATTTAATTTATTTCCTCAACATTCTACACACAATCCCCCATAATGACAATTGTGAACAGAGTTTTTGAAATTGTTGCAAATTTATTTAAAATAAAAACCATGTAAATCACATGTACATCAGTATTCACAGCATTTGGCTGAAGCTCTACACTGAGCTCAGGTTCATTCTGTTTCTACTGATCATTCTTGAGATGTTTCAGCAGCTTCATTGGAGTTCACCTGTACTCAATTCAATTGATTGGACATGATCTGAAAAGGCTACACCTGTCTATATAAGGGCCCAGGGTTGACAGTGCATGTCAAAGCACAAACCAAGCATGAAGACAAAGGAATTGTCTGTAGACCTCCAATACTGGGTTGTCTGGAGGCACAAGTCTGGGGAAGGTGACAGAAACATTTCTGCTGCTCTGAAAGTTCCACTGAGCACAGCGGCCTCCATCATCCATAAGTGGAAGATGTTTAACCACCAGGACTGTTCCTAGAGCTGGCCGGCCATCTAACCTGAGTGATCGGGGGAGAATAGCATTAATCAGGGAGGTGATCAATAACCCGATGGTCACTCTGTCTGAGATCCAGCGTTCTTCTGTGGAGAGAGGAGAACCTTAGAGAAGGACAACCATCTGTGCAGCAATCCACCAATCAGGCATCTGTATGGTAGAGTGGCCAGACGGAAGACACTCCCCGCTTGGAGTTTGCCAAAAGGCATCTGAAGGACTCTCAGACCATCAGAAACTAAACTCTCTGCTCTGATGAGACTCAAACTGAACTCTTTGGAGTGAACGCCAGGCGTTACGTTTGGAGGAAAGCAGGCAGCGATCATCACCAGGCTAATAGCATCCCTACAGTGAAGCACGGTGGTGGCAGCGTCATGCTGTGGGGATGTGTTTCAGCAGCAGGAGCTGGAAGACTAGTCAGGACAGAGGGAAAGATGAATGCAGCGATGTACAGAGACATCCTGAATGAAGACCTGCTTCAGAGTGCTCTTGACTGTGGCGACGGTTCATCTTCCAGCAGGACAATGACCCAAAGCACACCGCCAAAATATCAATGGAGTGGCTTCACAACAACTCAGTGAATCTCCTTGAGTGGCCCAGCCAGAGCCCAGACCTAAATCCTTTTGAACATCTATGGGGATATCTGAAAATGGCTGAACACCGTCGCTTCCCATCCAACCTGATAGAGCTTGAGAGATACTGCAAAGAGGACTGGAAAATTCCCAAAGACAGGTCAAGCTCGTGGCATCATATTCAGAAAGACTTGAGGCTGTAATCGCTGCCAAAGGTGCATCAACAAAGCATTGAGCAAAGGCTGTGAATACTGATGTACATGTGATTTTACAGCTTATGGGGAATTGTGTGTAGAATGTTGAGGAAATCAATGAATTGAATCCGTTTTAGAATAAGGCTGGAACATAAACGAATGCGGAAAAAGTGCTATCAATACTCTCCGGATGCACTGTATATTATGTTTTGTTAGTTTAGTGGCTAATTCATATAAATTTCTACGAGTTCAGTCATACGAAAATGTGTGATATTAAAAATGAGGCTTGGCACCCAGCCCCACTGCCAAACCCAACCGTCATTGAGGATGAGCAAATCATACCAAATTGTACAAATGAGATTGTATGCTTTTATACGATTTAGCCACTAATTTAAAAAGTTACGAATTGCTGTGGGATAGCACTGGCATGTGATACAAGTTACATGGACAACTGAGTCATATCAGCTTTCTTCAGTAATCCTACAAAGGGATTCGATATTTTAAAAAACTTTGGGCTCTCTCTTTCAGTGTGCTTCCCTCTCTGAATCATTGCCTGTTTCTTCACGCTAGCTGTATTTAGCAGGTTAGCTGTGGGTTAGGAGCGCTTAGATTAATGCAGCCATCGCAGGCAAGGTCACGACGAGAGGAAAATCCACTCAATCTGTGCGCAGTGGAGTGGGGAAGACCAGGCGCTTTTTTTCCTCCAGCAGATGATGGAGCAAATCAGCTTTTCAGCGGATGAGCGTTTACCGTGACCTTGAGGAAGACGCTCATACTGTCGTCACGTTGAGGATTGGGTTTTAATTGCAGTCATTTATCCAGATGTGATGGCAGATGACGGATGATTCTGTCACGGAGGCTTTTCTGGCTTTGTTATTGTTTTTTCAGTTCATTTACTGTACTGTACTGCACTCTGGCAGCTTTAATATGGAGTAAATAAGATTCTTTTAGTTATTACAATTGCTGTTTGAACACTTCACCTATATGCTATATAGCTCTGTTTATATATACTAACTTTAGGCCTGTTATGATATCTATTTTTTTGTTGTAGGATATACGGCACCAAGATATACTGTGCCAAATGATTTTATTGTCATTTTAAGACTATTTTTAGCCACTAATATATGTGCCTAATGCATGTACACTCCTCCAAACATTTTAGCAACTTTATAATTAGGCATTGTAATCAGAAAGTGAAATCACATATCATAAACAAATAATAATAAACAAATAATAATAAATGTTAACAAAAAAAATGACACTGACAACTCTGATAGAGATGATGCACAATTAGCTAAAATGCTGCTAGATTTGTTTTTGTTTTTTTAATGTATGGGCAATATATATATATATATATATATGAAAAATGATTAAGGTCATGCCCATGTGTTGTGCGATAAGGGGATATATTGATTATTAAAAATAAAATTAATAGAATAGAGATGAGTTTTGACACGTCACAATAGGAGTCCTTGAACTAAAATGATTTTAAAATATGTTGAAAATCTGTCCATCAACCTATCCATCCCTCCTTCCATCCATCTACGGTTCTATCCATCCATCAATCCACCTAGCCAACTTCCCATCCATCCATCTATCTACCTAGCCACCTATCCATCCATCTATACATCCTTTCATCTATCGTTCTGTCCATCCATCTATATGTCTATTTATCCATCCATCCATCCATCCATTGTTCTATCCATCCATCTATCTACCTAGCCACCTATCCATCTATCGCTCCATCCATCCATTCATCCATCTATCCAATAATCCATCCATCCATCTACCTAGCCACCTATCCATCCATACATCCTTCCATCTATCGTTCTGTACATCCATCTATATCTGTCTATTTATCCATCCATTTATCAATCCATCTATCTATCCATCCATCCATCC
Organism: Danio rerio; assembly: GCF_052040795.2. NCBI lineage: Eukaryota > Metazoa > Chordata > Actinopteri > Cypriniformes > Danionidae > Danio > Danio rerio. Next base: position 38,044,615 of record NC_141045.1, read on the forward strand.
ATCCATCCACCCTAATATCTGTCTATTATTATATCTATCTCTAGCATATCTATCTCTAGTGTTGTATGTCTCTAGTTACAGTATATGTTTCTGGTTAATTATATTACACATTCATAAAATATGTATTTAGGTTTTTACTGTATTTTCAGAAACAATTTAAATTATGGTTTGATTTGTTTCATGATAAGGAATTGAGCGTTATTAATACAGCATTTCTTAATCTGTTATAGTCTCGTTAAATCCTGTTCATTCATAGTGTCGTATAACTTTATATTTAAAAATAGCAAATGTAGAAATAAACAGCATGAACTGCTAAATCTAGTTTAAAATGTTTTCATTATACAGAAAATACAAGCAAAATGAAAACTGAAAACAAATTAGATGGTTAATAAATAAGCAATAGCATCTCAATGAGCTTACGATAAACCTGATTAATTGAAATGACTATCAGTTAACACCATAGCGTCTCCTCACACTGCTTTTCGTGACATTAAAAAAACAAACCGTGTCCATCCATGTGATTTTGAAATGTAGTTATTCAATCTGTTATCCTAAGATGACCTTGTGAGTCAATAGAGACTGATTCAGCTTCCAGGAGTTGTTTCATTAGGTAAATGTAGTGCACTGGTTATCCTCAATGTGATCATTAAAGCTTTTGATAACGTAAGTGAGTCTTACTGCTGCTGTATTACATTACAGTCTATTTGGATCAGATTCAGATTACAGCTGGGGACAAAACTGGTATGTGTGAGTGTGTTTATGTGTATACCTTGCAATCCAGACCAAATGTCCCCACAAGTATAGCAATACCAGTACATTTTGACCTTGTGGGGACATTTGTTTGCTCCCTGTGAGGGAAAACGGCTCCTAAATTACACAGAATTAAGTATTTTAAAAATGTAGAAATGCAGAATGTTTTATGTGAGGGTTGTGTTTTATCATCATAGTTATGGGAAGACCCCATAAAGATAGCTTTACAAGTGTGTGTGTGTGTGTGTGTGTGTGTTTATTATGACTGGCAAATTATTAATTGCAACCAATAAAAGTGTGTGTGTTGTTTGTGTCTCAGCAGGAATGCACACCAGCATCAGTGAGATCTTGAAGGAGAAAACGCTCAAGTCGTCTCGCCGCAGTTTGCCGTGTTTGGCTCAGAGTCAAACGCATCCTGAAAACCTCAACCACTTCCTGTCTGTGCCTCTGAGTCCTGGACCCAAATCATACACACACAGCAGCAGCGTCAGTGCCTCCTGCACACACATCACACCTCCGGCCACAGGTGAGCACTAATCAGACTAGCCTCACACTGCTTTATCTAATGGTATTACGCGGCTGCCTGGAATACTCGTTTCTGATTGGTCAGTTGCAACAATCCGTGGTAGGTTATTCCCAGATAACAACCGCTAAATAATGCAGGCTCATTGCAATCAAACTTGCAATCACTTTGACCATCAGAGAATACGTTCACGCTTATATTTACATGCTCTTTTTATGCGTCTGCTTGTTTGTTGATTTTTGACTGTTTGGCACCATCTTGTGAGTAAATAATACAAAGGTTTGCCAATGCTTTATTCAGCTAGTTAGTTTCAGTTAGCTTTGCGTTTTTGACTGTTTGGCGCCATCTAGTGTCTGAATAATGCGCAGGTTAGTGTATACTCCATCAGCTGTTTTCGTTTCTGTCAGCTTTGCATTTTTAACTGTTTGGCGCCATCTAGTGTCTGAATAATGCGCAGGTTAGTGTATACTCCATCAGCTGTTTCTGTCAGCTTTGTGTTTTGACTGTTTAGTGCCATCTAGTGTCTGAATAATGCGCAGGTTAGTGTATACTCCATCAGCTGTTTCTGTCAGCTTTGTGTTTTGACTGTTTAGTGCCATCTAGTGTCTGAATAATGTGCAGGTTAGTGTATGCTCCATCAGCTGTTTTCGTTTCTGTCTGCTTTTGGTTTTTGACTGTTTTCCACCATCGTTTGTCTGAATAATGTGCAGGTTAGTGTATGCTCCATCAGCTGTTTCTGTCAGCTTTGTGTTTTTTTTTACTCTGTCTTCATCTTGTGTCTAAATAATGCACAGGTTAGTGTGTACTCCATCAGCTGTTTCTGTCAGCTTTGCATTTCTCACTATTTGGCGCCATCTAGTGTGTGAATAATGTGCAGATTAGTGTATACTCGATCAGCTGTTTTAGTTTCTGTCAGCTTTTAGTTAAAGACTTAATTAATGATCGTGCCTCTAATTTGTGTCTAATTTTTATGTTTTGTGGCAAGTAGCAGTGTAATGTGCGGGATCAAGTACATCCTAAGTGTTTTTGTTTTTTTTTGTTTTTTTGAGAATAAAGCCCTTGAGTCTTATACATCAGTGCTCTGCTTCGCTTTGGACTGCAGGTTTACCCGTCAGGCATTATTCTGTAATTAAAAACCTCCTGGAATTACTTATTGGTAATATATTAAACCTTTCAATATTAGATACTGATATACTTCTAGCTAAATTAGGAAATGGTGTGATGTTTTTCTAACAAAATCAGACCAGTTTATACTTATTAATATATGGGTGTGGCTTATTATATAATTTGGAAATAATACGATTTTAATCCTCACAAATGCTGTTTATTTACTTTTTGATTTTTTTAAAATGTAGTTTAAGAAAGTAAATGCAGACTTGGTGAGGAGACTTTTAAAACATTTATTCATTCATTGATTTTTGCCCACTTTTCCGGGGTCGGGTCGTGAGGGCAGCAGTCTCAGGAGAGAACCTCAGACTTCCCTCTCCACAGACACTTCCTCCAGCTTTTCCATGGGGTTTCCGAGGCATTTGCAGACCAGCCGAGAAACATGGTTTCTCCAGCATGTCCTGTGTCTTTCCTGAGGCCTCCTCCCAGCGGGACATACCTGGAACACCTCCATAGGTAGGCGTCCAGGAGGCATCCGAAATAGAAGCCTGAGCCACCTCAGCTGACTTCTCTCAATGTGGAAGAGCAGCGGCTTTACTCGAGCTCCTTCCTGGGTGACAGAGTTCCTCACTCTATCTATAAGAGTGCGCATTTCAGTCGCTTGTATATGAGATCCTGTCTCCAGATCACACCTGGAAAGTGCTTAAAGTCTACAAGAACTGGAAAATGCGACCGTTTTTTGGAATAGAAACGGAATATTAAATGAGAAAACAGTGGGTGTGGCTTTTTTATACTGCGAGCGGATTGGATGTAGTAAAGTATGCCTTTCATTTAGGAAGATGGGAAAAAGGGTTTGTGGAGAGTTATTGCAACCTAACAGACTTCTCCTCCTTACCATTTCCGTTTGTTGTCATAGCATTGGAAGGAATTGAAGGGGCGTGATTAAGTATGTTAGCCACACCCAATACCTCAGAAAAGGTGTAAGAATCCTGTTTTCAATGCGTCTTCACTTGAAACTCTTCACTCTTTAAAATTTCGACTAAGACAACAATAATGCTGTGATCGCCAAAATCCTTCTAGTTGATCTCTGCGAACCCTCATTGGGTTTACAGACAAGACGTCTCATTCCGGGAGCTGCCTCAGAGAATATTAGCGAAGACGCAGGAATCATGTCCAACTGCTGACGCCGGTGCAATCCTCTAAAAACAGCGGATCATTCCCTCCGGAGCCTCTAATGGTCTTGATCCTGCCAGGAGATCTTTTAGCAGAAGCACCTGATCTGATGAGCTCCACACAACAGCACCATGAATTATGGATAATGAGATTGTTCCTTCTCCTCCTCCGCCTGATGGCTTTCATAGTTACTCGGTGGCTGTAGTCCACATACGCTGAGATATCCGAGGTCTGCATTTTGTAGTGACAGGAATTCGAAGTGAAGTGAACCGTGACTTGCAGTAGGTGATGATCATTCATATGTGAATTAGGGGTTGAAGGACTTATGTTATCAAAGTCAGGTCATCAATAAAACACAAGATGCTAATGTTTTGCAGCATTTCATTATTTCCTGGAAACATATGCACATGTTATTTGGCCAATCATAACACGCTGCAAAAACAATTCAACATTACCAATTTTTGTGCAAAACAAATGCACTGTCAGCGACAGCCAGCTCTCTGCAACGCAACCGATCAGTACCTGGATGGGAGACCACATGGGAAAGCTAGGTTACTGCCAGAAGTGGTGTTAGTGAGGCCAGCAGGGGGCACTCAACCTGTGGTCTGTGCGAGTTTTAATCCCTCAGTATATTGATGGGGACCCTATACTGCTCAGTGAGCACCGCTTTCGGATAAGACGTTAGGTCCGACTCTCTGTGGTCGTTTAAAATCCCAGGATGTCCTTCAAATAAAAGTAGGGGTTTAACCATACCTGCCAATACTCCTGTTTTTCCCGCTATTCTCCCGTATTTCAGACCCATCTCCTGCCACCCTCCTGTTTTGTTATTTCTCCCGGAAAACTCCTGTAATCCCCTAACCCCCTCTATATATTTATATAAGAAATCGTTATTATTATTATTATTAATATTATTATAACACTTTCATTTTGTTAATGTAACATTAGCACCTAGGCTAATTTTACTGCTAAACAAAGGCAGTCATCACATTGATCACTGCACGTTCTAGTAAGACTGTTATAAAAACAGATATTTAGTGCAAAAGTAATGCACACGCCGTCAGCACACAGACTCATGTGAAGTTATTGCATAACAACATAACGCACGATAGGCTATAACATTACAAAACAAAAACATTAATAAATACATCAGGCCTAATTTTACAAGTGTCAATCCTTCTTTAAATCTATATGTTTCTGAAAACATATGATTGATACATTTTGTCGCTAAAAACCGTGTCCTCTGATGCGACACGTTACGCATTTTACGGTCAGCCTTGACAAAAATTAATATAATCAGTATTGACGTCATTTAAAATGCAGTAAATGGTTAAACATGTCTTTGTCTTCGTAGACCTCTTGTTATAAAAGCTGTTGTGTAATTAATTGTTTTTTTTTTTTTTTGTTAATATCAAAATATCAAAACTGCCCTGTGGTATGACCGTCTCAAGCATAGTTCAATAAAATACAGTACAATAAATCGGGCAATCCTCCTGCAGCCCAAGACCACATGGGAAAACTAGGTTGCTGTTGGCAGTGGTGTTAGTGAGTTAGTTTGTGCTGACCCTGGCAGAGCATTGACCCTGGCCTCACCCATGACACACCTTGGCTATCTGGATTTGTTGCTGGTAGCAGTCTGCATCAGGGATCACCAAATTTGTTCCTGGAGGTCCGATGTCCTGCAGATTTTAGCTCCAACCCTAATCAAACACACCTAAACAAGCCAATTAAGGTCGTACTAGGTATACTTGACTTGAAACACCCAGGCAGGTGTGTTGAGGCAAGTTGGAGCTAAACCATGCAGGGCACCGGACCTCCAGGAACGAGATTGGTGACCCTTGGTCTGGATGATGCTTTTCTTCTTTGGTCCGGAGCACACAGCATCCATTTCTCCCCCCAAAAAACCTGAATTATATTCATCTGACCACAGTACACATTTCCACTATGTGATGGTCCATCTGAGATGTCTCTAAGCACAGAAAAGTCGACGGCACTTCTGGACACTGTTAACATAGGGCTTTCTTTTGGCACAGTACAGCTTTCACTGGCGTTTGTGGATGTAACTATGTATTAAGGTGCTTGACAAAGGTTTGCCGAAGTAGTCCTGAGCCCATGTGGTGATATGACTTATAGATTAGTGAGGATTCATGTTGCAGCGCCCCCTGATGGATCGGAGATCACAGTTGTTCAGCTTAGGCTTCTTTCAATGATGTTCTGCACTGTTGACGATGAAATATCCAAATGTCTTCGGATCTTTCTCTGAGGAGCATTGTTTTTAAACATTTCAATCATTTTCTCATGTACTTGTTGAAACTGGCGATCCTCATCCCGTCTTTGCTCCTGAACGACTAGACCTTTCTTGGATGCTGCTTTTGTACCAAATCATAACTGTTGACATCACCTGTTTCAAATCACATCATTATTTTACCAATTTACCTAATTTTCTAGCCCTAAACTGCTCCTGTCCCAACTTTTTCTTGGAATGTGTTGCAGGTCTGAATGACAGGAAAGGATGTATATGTACAAATGAAATGAAGTTGACCAAACAAGCCATGAAATATTTTGTGTTCATATCGTCTACAATGAAATACAAGAGAATAACTCTGGATGTATTTTCTCTCTTTGTCAGACACAGGTCAGGATGTCTACACTGAAGAGAGGGAGACGGGGGGGTTTGAGCCGAAAACAGATGAAACTCTCCTCGTCCAGCAGAAGCCAGTGAGCAGAGGGAAACTAGAGGCCCGAACTGACTCCGTAAAGGTACAAAAAGCAGCTCTTCTCTCCATCACAGCTCGCCTGAGGAGATGCTGACAACTCTATTAGTGTTTGATAACAATGAATACTTAAAGGTGCTTTCTTTAGTCATCATTGTCAAGTTGAATCAGCAGAATATAAAGATGTTTAGTCATTGCAAAATTAGACGTGTGTTTTTGATTTACTCTACTGGTCAAAACACCTTTCAAGTGTAAATGTATTTAATCTGCAGTTAGACAATATATGTGTGTGTGTGTCTGTGTGTGTGTGTGTGCGTGTATGTATGTATATATATATATATATATATATATATGTATGTATATATATATATGTATGTGTGTGTGTGTATATGTATGTACATTTTAAAAAAGGGGATATGAGATTAACATTAATTATGGTAATAAATATCATTAAAATTTCAAATAACTCTTATAATGCTAATAATAACTAAAAACTCAAGTTTTCATTGTCGCATGATCCATTAGAAATCATTCCAATTTAAAATAACACATTTTGTGATCAGTTATTATCAGTATTATGAAAGGAAATATTGTCTCTGCCAATAAAAATATTAGGTCACAGGGTTGTTGTTACACCTCAGGTGTGCATTATTTTATAATAATTCAACCCCTCTTAGTAATATGGCAATAAATGTCATGTAAAATGGTATTTAAACTCACAATAGGAACATTTAACACTGACGAAAGCCCATAATCAGTACCTGAGGTGATCTTTGTCATAGTAGTTTATGCTGTTGTTCTGCCACAGCGTTTCTAAAATAGATGAAATAAATTCCAGACTCAGTTATTCCGCTTCTTCTCACCACCGCTGCTCCATTGTTCAGATGTTATATTTCAGTCATTTGTCAGTGTTTTGTCCTCAAACTGCTCCTGTGTGTAGCACTAGTTTCCTCCACAGCTCATTCAAAGCCTTCAATTGTGTTTTGACGTGATTTTTGACTGATGTGGCTGATGAATCCTTCAGGGGTGTCATATGGAGCTGTAAAAACCTGCCGGAACTACTTTATTTGTTTTCTTATCTGAAATGACGCCACACCTTAGAATGCTCATCAGCCAATCAGAATCAAGCATCTCATGTTATAAGATGAAATAGAGCATCCTTGGTCTGTATTCCACACTGTAGACATGCCTCGGTCACACAGTTTACTTAACTTAATAGTACAAATTTAAGTGAATTAAATAGGAAACAACTAGGTTGTCCCTCCCAAAAAAACTCAAGAATTGTGTTGTTTCAGCTTAGTTTAAGTTAATTGAACATGCAGAGAACGTCAGTTTTGGTGTGTATCAAAAACAATAATACTGTTTGTCCATCAGTGTAGGGATTAAAACACGAGTAATTTCTATCGCTTCATAGATTCCAGTGAAATGTTGTCTTATAAGGTAGGGTTGTCCAAAGTATCGAATTCGGTACTAGCTGGTACTGAAATTTTCATCCATTACATCCATTTCCCAACACGACTTTAAAACGCTCAAGTGTTCACGCATCTGTGTTTGCACTTGATAAACAAACGGTGAACAGTTGTCAGTCGATGACCTTTACAGCCAATCACAGTCATTTCCGTTAAGCATGTGAACAAAATAGCCAATCAGCAGCGTTTAAGAACTCGCTCAGATGTTAGCAGGATATTCACTTCAGCACCGATTGCTACTCGATACCTTTGACAACTGAAATATAAAGGATATTCTGCTTTGTTTTTTAGGGGAAAAATCTAGAAACCCCCTCGGGTCTGATGTTCAGAGATGGAAAAAAGCGTATCGACTATATCCTGGTGTATAAGAAGTCGAGTCCGCAGGTGGAGAAGAGATGCACGTTTGAGAGGAACCTGCGGGCTGAAGGACTAATGCTGGAGAAGGAGGTACACAATCGTCCTTTACTTTGGAGAGATTATTTTCAGCCTTAAGGATAAAAACAGAACTATCACCTCTCTATGATCTGTTAAAACACTTGGGATATGGAAGCATAAACTCCATTCATTTTCTGCATAGAGAAACTGGTTTCTTTTGCTTTTAACGATTGCATCGAGTGTCTTTAAATTGTTTTCTCCCAGTACAAATGATATATAATTCAAAAGCTTTCTGATTATGTTTTGCAACATCTTTCATGTAGAAAACTTTCGGTGTTGCCTACACAGGGTGCTTGCTTGGTTTTAGAAAAGAAGCAATGAGTGTCAATAAAATAATATTAGAGAGTAAGTGACTGTGAGCTGGCTTGTGTTCTATATTAGTAGCTGAACACCTGAACTCTACTTTATCAAGCCTGCTTTTCTTCTCCCAGATCTGTCACGCCGTTTTTATCCTGCAGCATTATTCATGCAGGTTTTCACCTCTGCTGCTCCTCTGTAGGTGTGCTCATAATGTCTACACGTACAGCAGAGGAAGTTTTGCAGAACTTGGACACAACATCAGCTTTAGTTCTGTCAGTTTGCACAAACTTTAAGAAGGGTATCTGGAAAAAAGATTATTTTTATGCGGTATTAGTAAAGTTAGATGTTTAGCATTCAGGATATGTGCAGAGCTAGTGTTTCTTCCCATATTGATGAACTTCCGGTAAACGGTTAATGTGACTGTTCTCCATTTTATACAGTTCCTTTTTTATGTAATTAATTTTTATGTAATTAAAATAAAAAACCTGTCAGGATTAGCAGGCTAGTGCAGAAGCTCCATTGAATATACTGGAGTAAAATAAATGTTCATAATTTTAAAGACATGGTGGGGGGAAATGGAATGTAATGCAGTGCAATCTGGGACCCACTTTATATTGGATATCACTCACTCAGCCAGTGGAGATTCAGATTTTTAAAGAAAACCGACCTTAAATGCAGCGATTTTTGTAACGGCGTACAGTTTACTGGAAACGCTTGACCCAGGTTACTGACAAATTAAAAGACATCTGTCCCAGATGAGGCTCAGCCATCAGAACCTTCTTGCTGTGTGGCGATAGCGCTACCCACTGCTCTACCCCTATTGCTGTATTATAGGATCTTTTTAAATGTTTTTAGTGAACGACTTTGATCTCTGTATTTATACTTCAGTGGTTAACAGGGTTATTATTTATTAAATTAAATTATTTTTAAAAATGTCATTATTTTGTATTAAATGTAATAAAATTTTGTTTTAAAATGTAAATTTTATAAAATTAAATGTGCAATTAAAATGTTTATTTAATGTGATAAAATTTGTATTAAAATGTAATTAAATTAAACATAGTATTAAATAACAAAGTTATTTTTAATCCAATTTAATAAAAATAAATAACATTTAATGAACAAATGTAATTTATTTGCACGTTAAATAAAAAAAAATTATTAAAACAATTACTTAAAATTAAATAAAATAAAAAATAAATAAATACTAAATAAATATGTACTAAAAATTACATTTAATTAAATTACACATTAAATAAAATTAAAATGAAATTAAATTAAAAAATAAATAAATAAATACACACAAAAAATGTATTTCTGATAATGGCACAAATGTTTAGTTTAACACGATGTCGCAAAAACAAGTAAAAATTTAATTAATGTTTAATTAATTTGTATAAAATTTGTATTAATGTAATTAAATTTAAAAATGTAATTAAATAACAGGCTTATTTTTAATTCAATTTAATAAAAAATATTTAAAAGAATAAATTTAATTTAATAGAAAAAATTGTATCAAATTACACATTAAATAAAAAAAAGTATTAATAAATTAAATAAATTAATGAATACACACATGATTATGATTTCAGAAAATGGCACGCTTGTTTAGTTTAACACAATGTCTCATCAACAAGTAAAAATGTAAATTGAATGTTTATTAAATATTCATTCGTACATTCATTTTCTTTTAAGCTTAGTCCCTTTATTAATCCAGGGTCGCCACAGCGGAATGAACCGCCAACTTACCCAACACGTTTTTATGCAGCAGATGCCCTACCAGCCGCATCACTGGGAAAGTTTATTAAATATGATTCAATTTAATAAAATTTAATGTTTAATTTTAGTTAAATTTAATGAAAGCACAATGTCGCAAAAACTAACAATAAAAAAATTACAATAAAAATATATATATAATATATAATAAAATCTATTATATTTAAGTATAAATTAAGATGAAGATGAACATATTTAATCATATTTCTAATAATTATATCTACTTTTTTTTTTTTAAATAAAGTCCAAATTTTCATGTTGTAACCAGATCTGCAGAAAAACTCAATATTATGTTTCGCATGTAAAGATTTGCACTATTTTCTGATGCATCTCCAATGCTATTACATGCAGCCCCTGTGAGAGATATTAGAAAACCAATGCATCATAATTAATTGCATGCACATGTCTGTGATCTGCTGCTGCTGATTTGTCATTCTCTTCGGCAGCCCTCATTAACCAACAGTGATATCATGTTTGTGAAGATTCATGCGCCGTGGGACACGCTGTGTAAATACGCCGAGCAGATGAACATCAGGATGCCCTTTAGGTAGAGCTCAATATCACTGTACTACAATATCCATCAATATATCACAATACACAGTGAACTAAATACTGTACATCAGTAATATTATTATTTATTCTCCCAGGAAAAAGTGTTACTTCACTGACTGGAAGAAGAAAGCTATGGGCAGGTAGGACATTGTAGTCTTATTATTCTGTGTTTTGCATTTATTGTAAATGTTCATCAATGTAAACTGAAATGTAAAGTTTCTATTGAACTTAATGTTTACCGAAAATTACAGGGGTGCTTTTATTTGTGCACAGTCCTATTTAACAAACAAATATAACATAATGTTGAATGAATATAACCACTCCCACTCCCTCATTATCAACTTCTTGTCTCTGATTGGTGTTTACTGGCCTGAGGGCGGGATCAAGCTGTCACTCACATCAGATCCACCAATAGCACAACACAACCATCCATAAACAAAATGTAAGCCCCGCTCAACATTTGCTCTATATTAACGTTTTGGAGTGGCCCAGCCAGAGTCCTGACTTAAACCCAATTGAGAATCTGTGGATTGAGCTGCAGATAAGGGTGATGGCAAGGAGATCCTCCAATTTGAAAGAGTTGGAGCTCATTGCTAAAGATGAATATGGGCACAAATACCAGTGGAGACATCGAAAAAGCTGCTTGGCAATTATAGGAAGTGTTTGATTGCTGCATTAGCCAAAATAGGCTTTTTATTGATTATTAAGTAGGGTTCTAATAATTTTGGGCCGTTAATGAACTAAGTTTAAGCCCCGCTCAACATTTGCTACATATTAACTTTAATATAATAACATATTAACGTTTGGAGTGACCCAGCCAGAGTACTGATCTAAACCCTATTGAGAAACTGTGGAGGAAAGGATCATGGTGATGAAGGAAATCCTCCAATCTGAAAGAGTTGGAGCTTATTCCTGTAGATGAATATGGGCAAACATAGCAGTGGAGACATGCAAAAAGCGGATTGTTTGATTGCTGGAATAGCCATTGAAGGATTTTCTATTGATTATAGATGATTAATAATTTTGGCCCTGACACTTTTTATTCATATAAAGTTAAAAGTCAGGTAAATAAGAGCTGGGAAATATTTTCTTCCCACAATGATGCCTCTTGTACTAAATGTACACTGTTTATTTTGCTAGCGCACATGGTCTTCAAACATCTTAAAATGATCAATTAATGCATGCAAATGAAAACAAAGCAAAACCATGTGCTATTGTAATCTTTAATCAAATTCTGACTAACTGCTTTAAACCCAGATTGGCGGGTCTTCCTTGAGGATGTCATTCTGATTGATTGATATGCTTAGCCACGCCCCTACTAACCATTAGTTTGCTGTGAGTGAAAGATTAGAGGAGGAGCATGAAAATAAACCCCGCCCTCTACTAAATATTCAATTTTAGTTCGAATGACATCATCATACTGAAATTAAACTAGTGATTGTTTTGCTGAATGCTAACACACCGATGTCTGTTTACAGTCGATTTCAGCTGAGGTTTCGCCAGCTGAAGAGTTGGCTGCCCAGGAACCCGATGAAGCTGGATAAAGAGGCTCTTCCAGACCTGGTGGAGACGGACTGTTATACGGCACCCTTCTGCAGAGCCAGAATGCACCAGTACGTCCACCTCTCATCACCTTCTTACAGTCAAACATTACTTAGACACCATTGTTGACATTTGCTGCTTGTGGGTGTAGAACAGTTTAGATTAGAGCATTCTACTGTTAAAAACTAGCCAACAGCAGCATCTACTGTTTAAAAAAAGTAACCTAAAGGGCCATCTGCTGACAAAAACCAGCCTAGTGGGCTGTCCACTGTTAAAAACTGCCCTTAAGCACCGTCTGCTGTTAAAATCTCGAGCGACATCTACGGATTATAACTAGCCTAGAACGCCATTTGCTTATAAACACTAGCTTAGAGCACCATCTGCTGTAAAAAGCTAGCCTAGAGCCTTGTCTGCTGTTAAAAACTAGCCTAGAGCACAATCTGCAGTCAATAACTAGCCTAGAGCGTGCTGTTAACTGTTAAAAACTCGCATAGAGCACTGTCAGCTGTTAAAAACTAGCATAGATCGCTCCCTGCTGTTAAAAACTAGCCTAGAAACTAGCCTAGAGCACCATCTGTTGTGGAAAGCTAGCCTAGAGTGCCATCTGCTGTAAAAAGCTAACCTAGAGGGCCGTCTACTGATAAAAACTAGCCTAGAGCGCCGTCTGCCGATTAAAAAATAACCTAGAGCGGCATCTGCTGTAAACAGCTAGCCTAGAGCGCCACTTGCTGTTAAAAACTAGCCTACAGTGCCGTCTACTGTTAAAAACTAGTCTAGAGCGCCATCTGCTGATTCAAAACTAGCCTATAGCACCATCTGTTGATAAACTAGCTTAGAAACTAGCCTAGAGCACCCTCTGCTTTTAAAAACTAGCCTAGAGCACCAGCTACTGTTAAAAACTAGCCTAGAGCGCCCTCTGCTTTTAAAAACTAGCCTAGAGCACCAGCTACTGTTAAAAACTAGCCTAGAGCGCCCTCTGCTGTTAAAAACTAGCCTAGAGCCCCGTCTGCTGTTAAAAACTAGCCTAGAGAGCCATCGACTGATTAAAAACTAGCCTAGAGCGCCCTCTGCTGTTTAAAAACTAGCCTAGAGCGCCATCTGTTGATAAAAAACTAGCTTAGAAACTAGCCTAGAGCACCCTCTGCTTTTAAAAACTAGCCTAGAGCACCAGCTACTGTTAAAAACTAGCCTAGAGCGCCCTCTGCTTTTAAAAACTAGCCTAGAGCACCAGCTACTGTTAAAAACTAGCCTAGAGCACCAGCTACTGTTAAAAACTAGCCTAGAGCGCCCTCTGCTTTTAAAAACTAGCCTAGAGCACCAGCTACTGTTAAAAACTAGCCTAGAGCACCCTCTGCTGTTAAAAACTAGCCTAGAGCGCCTCTGCTGTTAAAAACTAGCCTAGAGCACCAGCTACTGTTTAAAAACTAGCCTATAGCCCCGTCTGCTGTGAAAAGCTAGCATAGAGTGCCCTCTGCTGATCATTAACTCGAATGACTTTAACAAGAGTCCAATTTCATAACCATTTTCTGAGCTATAGCAAATAAGTAACGAATGAAACACACTCAGCCGGTTGTTATCGCATTTGTTGTATTGGACAGTAGAAAATGACATTGAATAATCTGAAATGTAGGACAAGACAAGCATTAAAGTCTGACCCACTGCTTATATAAAACCTTGTGTCATATACATTTACAGATACAGAACAAAAAAATCTAATTTCCCTGCACCTTTAGTTCCTGTGAATATGATCCTGAGATTAAATATCCGCGTCCTCATATGCATTTGATGATGATCTGCTGAGTGAATCTGAAACTGCAGTCGCTGTTTTAACCTTCATGCCATAATAAATGTGTTTATATGAGCGCCAGACAGTGATGTTCTTGACCTGGATGAGTGTTTGTGAAGGCAGGAGACTCGCTGACACCCTCTTTACAGGTCTCAGATCAGTGGATATGTAGGAGTTTAGAGGAAACTCTGGCTGTAGAGCTCGATTTGTTAAAGAAGCGCTGTCAGTGAGGGTTTATTTGAGGACGCGCTGAGGTTTTGTGAACACAGAAATGTGGGATGAGAGTTTAATCTGTTCTTTTTTTCCGACAAGTAAATTTGTAATAACTTATGAAAAATGCAGAAACCCATTAAATTGTATTGATATAATATACAATAATAACACAATAGATAAATAATAATAATAATAATAATTATTATTATTATTATAAATGTACAATAACCCAATAGATAAATAATAATAAATGTACAATAATAACACAATAGATAAAAAATATATATATAATAATAATAATAAATGTACAATAATAACACAATAGATAAATAATAATAATAATAACAGAAATAATAATAAATGTACAATAATAACACAATAGATAAATAATAATACCAATAATAATAAATGTAAAATAAAAACACAATAGATAAATAATGATTATAATAATAATAACAATAATAATAATAATAATAATAATAATAATAATAAATGTACAATAATAACACAATAGATAAATAATAATAATAACAATAATAGCAATAATAATAATAAATGTACAATAATAACACAATAGATAAATAATAATAACAACAATAATAATAATAATAATAATACAATAAAACACAATAGATAAATAATAATAATAACAACAACAACAATAATGATAATAATAAATACAATAATAACACAATAGATGAATAATAATAATAATAATAATAATACAATAATAACACAATAGATGAATAATAATAATAATAATAATAATACAATAATAACACAATAGATATAGGATGATAATAATAATAATAATAACAATAATAATAATAAATGTACAATAATAACACAATACATAAATAATGATAATACAATAATAGCACAATAGACAAATAATAATAATAGTAATACAATAACACAATAGATAATAATAATAATTATATTAATAATAATAATAATAATTATAATAATAATAATAATAATAATAATAATACAATAATAACACAATAGACAATTAATAATAATAATAATAATAATAATAACAACAATAATAATAGTAAATGTACAATAATAAAACAATAGATAAATAATAATAATAATAATAATAATAATAAATGTACAATAATAACACAATAGATAAATAATAATAATAACAATAATAGCAATAATAATAATAAATGTACAATAATAACACAATAGATAAATAATAATAACAACAATAATAATAATAATAATAATAATAATAATACAATAAAACACAATAGATAAATAATAATAATAACAACAACAACAATAATGATAATAATAAATACAATAATAACACAATAGATGAATAATAATAATAATAATAATAATAATAATACAATAATAACACAATAGATGAATAATAATAATAATAATAATAATACAATAATAACACAATAGATATAGGATGATAATAATAATAATAACAATAATAATAATAAATGTACAATAATAACACAATACATAAATAATAATAATACAATAATAGCACAATAGACAAATAATAATAATAGTAATACAATAACACAATAGATAATAATAATAATTATATTAATAATAATAATAATAATTATAATAATAATAATAATAATAATAATACAATAATAACACAATAGACAATTAATAATAATAATAATAATAATAATAACAACAATAATAATAGTAAATGTACAATAATAAAACAATAGATAAATAATAATATAGTAATAATACAATAAATAAATGATTATATATATATATATATATATATATATATATATATATATATATATATATATATATATATATATATTTTTTTTTTTTTTTTTTTTTTTTTTTTTTTTTTCCCAAAATGTTTTTTTGAAAATATATAATTTTATATATAACTTGATCACCACTGGATCCATCAAATGATGTCACTTCTGAATCCTAACCTTAAAGGTGCATGCATTTTATGTTAATTTTTTTATGCAAATGTGACAGGAATGACCAAAACATGGGGACAATTGTACATTTATTTGTATTAGAATATTTTTAATTAGTTCATGTGAATAATAACACCTTAAATGTGCTAATTCTAAGGTTTTTTTTTTCTAAATAACAGTTTTTAGCATAACCAAACTATTTAACTTGTAGGTTCAGTTGGGCCGAGGAAAAGGACAATGAAAGGGGTTGTACATTTGTGAAGTGTTTTTAATAAAGAATACAAATCTGAGAAGCAAATGAATGACTTATTCCTTTACAGAACAACTCACAGAAATCAACCATCTGTACATTTAAGACATTTTTTTGGGACGAAATACTTATTATTCATTGTATTTATGTGTTTATTTCAGGCACAGATGATGTGCATTTCTAGTAGAATGTCCCATGTATACATATAAAATATATATTAACATAACATATTTATTCAAATATACTAATAAAAAAAATATTATTGCTTTACATGAGAGTGTAAATGTTACATGAGAGGGAATGTTTGTCTCTTCATTAATAAGTTGCGTCAATGTCATAACATGTCATTCAGATTTTATTGCAGTATTGGACATCTTTATGATTTATTTTTTATATTTACGTAGCACCAAATCTCATGTGCAGTGTTTACTGAAACATCTGGATGAAGTCAATCTGCTGTGATCTTTATACGAGGGGTCAGCCGTGATCCGCTCCCATTTAATATTTACATCCTCCGGCTGATCTCTCATCCGCAGCATTCAGATTTGCCGTATTCAGTTCAGTAGATTAAAGCAGGAAATAAACAGGGTCTTTAAATGAATGCGCTTCATTATCTTGCAGTTTCACCATCAACAACAGAGAGACGTTTTTCTCCAACTCCACCAGAAGCAGAATCGTTCATCATGTGCTTCAGCGGACAAAGTACGAGGACGGAAAGTCAAAGATGGGTAAGAGGACGACTAAACCATCGTAAACCGGCTCCACCAGACCTGACACACACTCACACATCATCATGTCTATCTGTTATAAACACTAGTGCCTTACTTCTGTCGTAGGAGTTGTTCGAAACAAATTAGATAAAGAATTCAGGTAACATATAAAAAAAATAATTAATGAATTGCTAATTAGCTAACTAACAAAATAACTGAATGAGGTAGGGCGGCACGGTGGCTTAATGGTTAGCACTCAATTGGATGGGCTAAATTGGTTGTAGTATATGAGTGTATGGGTGTTTCCCAGTACTGGGTTGCGGCAGAAAGGGCATCCGCTGTGTAAAGCATATGCTGGAATAGTTGGCGATTCATTCTGCTGTGGCAAACCTGATGAATAAGGGACTAAGCCGAAGGAAAATTAATAATTTAATTAAGTATTTTCTTGAAGCGTATAATCAGTAGCACGCATTCATTCCGTGTTTCCGGCTTGCCAATCATGTTTCAGTGTTGTTATTAACAGGAAATTAGCTCTATATATATATTAATAATAGTAAAAATATTTACATAGATATTTACATTTATACATAATATATAGTTGTATTGTATACATGGATACTGATCATCTAAATAAAAAGGAAAAATCTCCAAAACATGCATTAATGTGAGTATTTGTACGCAAATAATAAATATACACAGTACACGCGCATATATTATTTATTTAAATCATTATTTGGATGTAAATAATTGTGATATCTATACATACAATAAAACTGACTAGCATGATAGAGCGCTGTGAGCTAAGCAAGCCACAACCGTTGACGTTTTATAAGGTTACAATCCCGGACGAGCCCCCAAATTTGTCACGCTAAAAGAAGTGAACAATTATTACCGTACTTCCCTTGATTAAAACATACCGTGATCATTTTTTATTTAAATCCGGCTTCATTGTGCATATGACAAACTGAAAATATCACAAATATGAAAAAATAAAAGCTGCTTTCGAAACATTTCATTTAGTTCATGAGTAGTATACACAGAACATTTAAATGACTAAAACGTTAGAAAGAATTTTGTCTTCTGTTTGAGTTCTAGTACAAGACTCACCCAGTGTTGGTAAATAAATTTCATAATCTAGGACACGACGAGAAGAAATCCCCCCTGTCAGTAAATGTTGAAGAGCTGTAATACAATCATTATTAATTTCTCTCTGTCGGTCCCCATAACATCACGCTCTTCTCAACTGACTTCCTTGTCTGTTTCTCTTCTGATTAAAACTGGTCTTGCGAGTGGGATTTCGATGTTAATAAATCGATGTTAACACCAGTGAGTCGATCTGTAATACTGGGAGACGATCTCTGTAAAATACTCCATAAATACCTGCAGTTCAGTTTAGTGTCCTGCTGCTAAACCCCCAAACATCTGCAGCAAATGATGCCCTTTACCAAAACTGAGAGTTTTAATCAAAAATATGCTAACAGCCGTCTGGCTCCTACTAGCATAGCATAAATCGGGGGCTCGTCCGGGATATGAACCTAAAAAATTGTGTTTAATTCAACTCGCTAGGCTCTATCGTGCTCTTTTTGGCCTAATTTACTATAAATTCATCAGCCTGGTGTCCTATGAAAATACCAAGTAGTTAAACATGACTTATAATTTAATAATATAAAAGTAGGCTGTTTGTGATCGCATCTAAAGGTTGAAAACACTATAAAATGCATCAGATGGCAAGCACATGAAATAATAATACTGATGTATTCACGATTCAATATTTGCAGTCCACCAATGGTACTTATCAGTGTATAGTTTCTAAAATAATAAGATTTTTCTTAGTTTTGATCTTACTTTGTGCTTTACTCACCAGCTTTACAGCAACCCCTGCATATCTGTCATCCCAAAAGGAAAGTTTCCCCATCATTTATTCACACTCGAGTGTTTCCTCTATGAATTTCTTTCTCCTGTTAAACACAAGACAATATATTCGGAAGAATTATATAGAAAGCAGCCATTGACATGCATAATACACTCAAAAAAAATTTGTTGAATGAACATGATTTAATCGTGGCACCCTTTATGCATCTAATCCAATCAAGTAAACCTGAACTGCTTTGAACATGTTGTATGAACACAAAGCACATTTGTAGATAAAACATGGTTCAATATGTCAGTCTAACTTCTTTGCAACTAATTGAC
This sequence comes from Danio rerio, assembly GCF_052040795.2. Lineage (NCBI taxonomy): Eukaryota > Metazoa > Chordata > Actinopteri > Cypriniformes > Danionidae > Danio > Danio rerio. The sequence goes on from NC_141045.1 coordinate 38,064,030, forward strand.
TCAAAATGTTTGTATTGTGTTATTCTAATTAAAATGATTCTAATTTACTCAATGTAACACTAAAGCTTTACTTTAACAAAATTATGTCTTGTTAAATCAGCTAGTAATCAGCAATATTGTTGTTTAAATTCATTCATTCATTCATTTTCTTGTCGGCTTAGTCCCTTTATCAATCCGGGGTCGCCACAGTGGAATGAACCGCCAACTTATCCAGCAAGTTTTTTATGCAGCGGATGCCCTTCCAGCCACAAATTATCTGGGAAACATTCACACACACACTCATACACTACGGACAATTTAGCTTACCAAATTCACCTGTACCGCATGTCTTTGGACTGTGTGGGAAACCGGAGCACCCGGGGAGGAAACCCACGCGAAGGCAGGGAGAACATGCAAACTCCACACAGAAACGACAACTGAGCCGAGGTTCGAACCAGCAATCCAGCAACCTTCTTGCTGTGAGGCGAACGTGCTACCCACTGCGCCACTGCCTCGCCCTGTTGTTTAAATAACATTTTTTAAATGACAATACTATGAAGCAAGATTTAAAATTAAGTAATTCAACACAAAAAGGACAGAAAACATGTTATATATATATATATATATATATATATATATATATATATATATATATATATATATATATATATATTTATTTATTTATTTATATATATTTATTTATATTTATATATATATATTTATATATATTTATTTATATTTATATATATATATATTTCTTTTATTATAGCCTTTAGCAGGCACCAATCACATTTAAACAAATTTCTTCTTTAATATTCTGATACAAAATGTTATATAATATCCAAAATTGTAATATGTAATATAAAATGTATAAGAAACATTTAGCCAACAACATAACATGCATAACATTCAAGCTCTTGGGAAAACCAATTCCCAAACTGTGCCGAAAACACGCGGTGGTACTTCTTGTTGTTTTCGTATGGTGACATCCAAACGCACTACCGCCACCTACTGATATGCGCGAAGTGACTCTCCAGAGTGAGAGTTGTCGATTTGAAGCGTCTCAGTCTCATTGAATCAACATGTTCTGATCAAATTCATTTGATTATTTCTTGATTCAGTTTCAAATAACATGAATTAATCATTTAACATACGTAAACTTGATTTGTTCTTTTCAATCTGACAAATTTTTATTTTGTAAATCCAATACATGCCTAGTTGATTTTTTTTGAGTGTAGCAACAAAATATGCTGTGAAAGTTGATGACAGTCAGGATATCTTCCTTTGTGTTCAACCACAAAGAATACACTCAAACTGATTTGTAAATAAGTGCAGGGATTGAGTAAATGATGACAGAATATCCATCTGTGTTTAAACTATCCCTTTAAGCTTTATTTTCATAAGTGTGAGGCGTCATACAGGGAGTTTGTCAGCTTAAACCGTCTCATGCTGACCACCATTTTGTTTACATTTCTTTATCCATCCATTTATTGTTGTCTTTTTAGTATTCCAGTCCTTCTCCACATCCTCATCAAGCCTCGAAACTCTATTCATTAGCATCAGTAATCATTTTACAAACGTCCCGTCCCGTCCTGAGCTGAGCTCTCCCTGGTGTGTCTGCATGTCTCTGCATGTTCTCTGGTTTCTCCGCAGCTCCTCCGTTGTGTTGTCTGAATCTGCTTTATTATTATGGCCAGCACGAGCGGCTCCTCATAGGCCAGTCAGGCAGCTCGTGGGAAGGTGCGTACTGTGCCTGTGTACGGGACAGTCTCTGTTTATACAGGGTGTCCGTGGGGTCTTAAATTTCACACATTTAAGACCTACAAGACAGAAATCTCAGTGAATTAAGGACTTTTGGTAATTATTCTCATTATGTAGTCAATAACACAAGATATACTGTGTGTTTTTGGTCGTGAGACATAGTTTGGACAAAGTTGTCGGCGATTCTTCCTATAGTAAAGTCATGCATTGTGAAACCCCCTCTCGCCAATCCATCTTACAGTGTAGGGGTGTTGCTAGGCCTATTTTAGAGGAGCTGTAGCCCCCCTATATTTCGACTCAGCCCCCCTAAAACATTTGCAGATAGCTCATAAAATGTACACTAAATTATCACCTCAGTCCCCTTTTAAATTTGATATGAAAGTATTGTTTTACCTGTCACTGACAGAGATACTGGAGAAACATCAAGTGTTGTCTAGTATTAAAAAAAAATACTAATTTATTATTATCATTCAGATCGTGAAGTATGGGAATTAGCCTGTCAGTTAAAAATATTTATATTAGTGCTGTCAATCGATTAAATAAAATTAACTAATTAATCACACCTTTTAAAAAAAATGAATCTTGATTAATCGATTAATCGAAGAAATTAAAACACAGGCATGTTAATGACATTTAAATTTCAAAACAATCAATGCCAATAAAGAAAACACTGATTTCCATGTTGGATTCTCAGCAAAAAAATGCCAAAATACAGGAATTGCAGACATGGAAAATGAAAAATTATAATAATAAACTATAGAATACAAACTGTTGCACTCATTGTAAAGTTTTATTGCTGTGAGTTGAGAACATTAGTTATAGAGTAGAAACAATTTTGCTTAATCCTCCTTTACATCCTTCTATTACTATTAAATTAGTACTTATAAATGTAATATTAGGCTTTATATATATAAGGAGATGAGCCTCCCTAAAATGAAAGTCCTAAAATCGCCCCTGTTGCAGAGTAAACAAAGCAGCGACTAAACGCTAGCCCAGATAGTCATGCAGTGAGACAACATCCGTGACACGACTGCTTTGAAAACCCTGCAGTCTGAACTCGGCATGATTGTGTTTCAGTTGTAGTTCATGCACATTTCTGCTATCAGATAAAACATTTATCCTACTCAAAAATCAAGATTTATGCTCATCTTAGCATTTCCATTAGGCGCTTTGTAATGCAGTATACCATAATGTGCATAAATACATGTGGATGGAAACAGAGCTAGTCATTCAGATCGATGCCTATAGTTCAGAAAATGAAGTTTTCTTCTGTTTTCAGGTATTAATCGTCTGCTGGGCAACAGCACGTATGAAGCCGCGTTTCCTCCACACGAGGTAAAACTCAGCCGTTTTACACTGCTATCTTGTTAGTGTTTTTACTGTTGACAGAGATCTGAAAGTCTTATTTGTGTGATTTCAGGGCTGTTACAAAAGCAGACACCCGATTAAAACCCACGGCGCTCAGAACCACAGACACCTTCTGTACGAGAGATGGGCACGCTGGGGGATCTGGTACAAATACCAGCCGCTCGACCTCATACGGTAAAATCAACTCATTCATTCATTTTCCTTCGGCTTAGTGTCTGATTTATCAGAATTCTCCACAGCGGAATGAACCGCCAACTATTCCAGCATGTGTTTTACAAAGCGGATGCCCTTTCAGCTGCAACCTAGTACTGGGAAACACCCATACACACACATTCACACGCACCTATACACTACGGACAATTTAGTTCATCCAGCTCACCTATAGCGCATGTGTTTGGACCAAGATAGGCTAATTCTAAAAACGTAGCCCTGTATACATTTTTGGAGATCGTAAATTATGTAGCCAGAGCTATGTATGGCTGCATTTCATTTTTTAAATGAATGCCACCGGGCAGTGTGACATGCTTTTTAAATTTGTCAGTTGTGTTTAGGGAAGTGGGTGGGGGGGGGTCAATCTGTGCTTTTAAAACACTATTGGTTGGGTTTAGGGAAGGGGGTGGGCGGGTCAATCTGTGCTTTTAAAAAAACTATTGGTTGGGTTTAGGGAGGAGGTGAGCGGGTCAATCTGTGCTTTTAAAAACACTATTGGTTGGGTTTAAGGAAGGGGTGGGCGGGTCAATCGCTGCTTTTAAAAACACTATTGGTTGGGTTTAGAGAAGTGGGTGGGTGGGTCAATCTGCTTTTAAAAACAATATTGGATAGGTTTAGGGAAGGGGGTGGGTGGGTCAAGCAGACAGCAGGCACAAATGGCACTTGCGAGAGAAATTAGAGATTTTAAAAAGCATGCATAGCATCCTCTAGTGGATTCGTAAAAACAAAAACTGGGGAAAAAACGTAGCTCCTGGGACGTATTTTGCGCTCTCCAGAAATGTATATAGAGGTACATTTTCAGAATGAGCCTGGGTTGGTTTGGACTGTGGGGGTAAACCAGAGCATCCGGAAGAAACCCACGCCAACACGGGGAGAACATGCAAACTCCACACAGAAACACCAACTGACCCAGCCGGGACTCAAGCCAGTAGCCTTCTTCCTGAGAGGCGTCAGTGCTAACCACTGTGCTGCTAAAATCTACTTATTCATTAGTTAATGTTTAAAACATAATTGTGTGCAAAACATAAAGGCAACAGCCTTAGGTGCACTCAACTCTCGTTCACTGTCAATAAAATTGGATCAACTTATTAATATTTTGAAATAAGCATCATTTAAGTTACTGATTTAAATTTGAACCTGCAGAACCTAACCATGATGCCACAACTGCCCTATTGAACCATGTTTCTCTGTTGTCTGTTTCTCTGTGTGTCTGGCAGACGGTATTTCGGAGAGAAGATCGGTCTGTATTTCGCCTGGTTGGGCTGGTATACGGGAATGCTAATCCCTGCTGCTTTAGTCGGCCTTTTCGTCTTCCTATATGGGCTTTTCACCATGGACTCCAGCCAAGTAAGGTCAGTCCTGAGGTCGTCTGCAGCGCTCTGTGTTTTCGTAGCTTTTCTTCACAGTAAAGCACTGGTTGTGATTGTGTTTGCGTTGCAGTAAGGAGATCTGTGAGGCGAACACCACCGTCATGTGCCCCATGTGTGAAGGCAACTGCAGCTCATGGACACTCAGCGACAGCTGCGTTTATGCAAAGGTACTGTAGACGCACCGTAAACACACTGATATCAAACTCACATGAGCCTTTCAGACCTTTCCGGAGCAGGAGACACCTATTACTGTGTTTTCCCCCAGATCATAATAGTTAGTTTACAAAATTCAATTTATTATAACTATTAAAATAAATCAAAATGTTACATTTTCTTACATTTTCATGTAAGCTGGCTTGCATGACTCGCATGATAAAACGAAAAAATCTGAAAAAAATCTGCTATTATAAACTAGCCTAGAGCACCGTCTGCTGTTATAAACTAGCCTAGAGCGGCAATTGCTGTTATAAACTAGCCTAGAGCGCCATCAGCTGTTAAAAACTAGCCTAGAGCGCCATCTGCTCTTATAAACTAGCCTAGAGCGACATCTGCTGTTATAAACTAGCCTAGAGCGCCATCTGCTGTTACAAACTAGCCTAGAGCGACATCTGCTATTATAAACTAGCCTAGAGCACCGTCTGCTGTTATAAACTAGCCTAGAGCGTCAATTGCTGTTATTAACTAGCCTAGAGCGCCATCTGCTGTTAAAAGCTAGCCTAGAGCGACATCTGCTGTTACAAACTAGCCTAGAGCGCCATCTGCTGTTACAAACTAGCCTAGAGCGCCATCTGCTCTTATAAACTAGTCTAGAGCGACATGTGCTATTATAAACTACCCTTGAGCGCCATCTGCTGTTACAAACTAGCCTAGAGCGCCATCTGCTCTTATAAACTAGCCTAGAGCGACATGTGCTATTATAAACTACCCTAGAGCGCCATCTGCTGTTACAAACTAGCCTAGAGCGCCATCTGCTTTTATAAACTAGCCTAGAGCGACATGTGCTATTATAAACTACCCTTGAGCGCCATCTGCTGTCATAAACTAGTCTAGAGCGGTATCTGCTGTTATAAACTATCCTAGAGTGCTGTCTGCTGTTATAAACTAGCTTGGGACACCATCTACTGTTAAAAGCTAGCCTAGAGTGACATCTGCTGTTAAAAACTAGCCTACAACACATGTATCATTCATTCATTGATTAATTTTCCTTCAGCTTAGTCCCTTTATTCTTAAGTGGAATGAACCACAAACTTTTTTAGGATATGTTTTACACAGCGGATGCCCTTCCAGCTACAACCCAGTACTGGGAAACACATGTATCATTATATTGTAAATATTTTTATTTCTGTACTGGAACAGTAAAGCAATAGACGGTAACGCTTAATTACCGTGACTGGCCATCAAATAAGTCTAAAATAAATCATACTTCTTAAAAAATGTAACACACCAGAGCAGGCCGACAGAGTCAGATGAAAACCGCTCCAGGGTGCTCAATTACAATTTATATATCAATTAAATAACACTGCTTTTTATTGTCAGTAATGGTGGTAATGTTGTAATGGGGGAAACTGAATTCTGTTCGTAACGCCATTTATTTATAACACCGTTATTCCCATCAACACTCACAGGACAGTAACAACTTGCTGAATAATTTCTGTGACATTTCATGTTGTGTGGACAATCAGTTTAAAACCCTTTGGCTCTACATTAGTTTCCAGCCATCAAACAAATCAAACATTTTACGACACACAAAAAAACTTTATGGAAATGAAAGAGTAACTGCTCTTTTCTCCAGTAGATGGCTTGTACATCTTCAATTCAATTTATGAGCCAATTTGCATCTTGGCATTGATTCCTGTAATCAGTTCATGATGCTGTTTTCTGTGGGAACATGAAAAGCAGAAAAAAACAACAAGACAAACAGCATGAAAGGCCAGAAAACCGCTTGTCATCCTGTTTGTGTGGCGATAAATTATATTCCTGTCATCATCCTAATGTAAACACAACCGCTGAAAAGATCCGCTTGATTTACAGAACAACCAGAACGTCTCGTTTTCACATATTTCTGCTGTAGTCTCGTTAGGAGAGTCTGTTTTTGTCATGTGCTTTGAATTAGCTCTTGCTTTTCAACATGCAAATCAAACGCAGATTCTTCACCAGTGCTAAAAACTGAAAGTGGGGTTTGTGTCGTGGGAACATGGGGGTTACTTCGCCTGGCAGAAGCTCAGTTTGATTAAAATGCACATAAAATTGGTTCCTTCTCATACGAAAATGTTGTCGTATGAAAATTGCACCTTTTGTCAAAGCTTCTTGGCAATCTACTACTGTCATGAGTCAACAACGAAGCTGAAATCAGCCTTACACCTTTTACCACGTCTTCGCCGTTTGTCCACCTACACCAGTTCTGGTGGCAAAACTGTCAACTCAAAAGATCATTTTCTCAGCTCAGGAAGGATTTAATATACCTGTGTGCAGCTCTTCTGCTTTCAAAATCATCTGTTACGCTTCTTCAGACTCGCTTTATAGATTCCCTCTCCAGGTATTCTGCCATTCAAGCCCTGCCATTCCTTTCCCATCTCGAAGGATTAAATGTCAGTGTGCTCTTTCCACGCAGGTTAAATGAAAAATTATGTGAGCTGTGAATCAAACCTCCTGCCTAGACCTCAGATGCTCTTTATGAAGCTGCTCTGCCAAAATCTCCACCTCCTCAACAAATAAAGCTGCCTCCGGGGACTCAGACTATCTGCACTGTCCTAAAAGAAAAGCGCTGCAAGACTACACCCCTGGGGTACACCACCTTGCCATGGGACAGTCCATTGTCTGATTTAAGTTGTTGACAATCTCCTGTGTGGTGTGACATACAATAAAGGCTGAGAATAAACTACAAAGGTAGCGGATCTTTCCACATCTGGTGTGAGAGAAGTGGAACCAGCAAGCTGGGCAGTGCGACGCAGCCTTTATTCAGCGCGTATTTTCAGCCTTTTTTTCTTTTTTTGGACAAAAACAAAATATTTTATTTTCATGCTGTTTGTCTTGTTTTTTTTCTGCTTTTCAATATTTTATTTTAATATTGTTGGCTAATATATAACTCTTTCAGCAGTCCCTACTTCATACTCGCATCCAGCTCAGTTGGTCACGGGGGCATGAACGATATGCTGCTGAATGAAAGTGAAGCTGCCGAACTGCAGTTAAAGTCGATATATTAAAATGAAACACCCGAAATTACATGAAAGCAGAGGAAACGTGGATAGCCTGGTGACGCAATGACGTTAATCGATCTATCATCAATTCCTCATATTATTGTCTCATTCAGATAAAGGCAATTCCATCACTGATGTACATGTAGGAAGTCACAAGCCCCAACCCTAGAAAAAGCTGTTCCCTGATTGTTTTTTTTCTCTGCCTTTCCACAGGTTAGCAGTAAGCTTATGCAAATCTAATGCTGTGTTCACACCGGACACGGAACGCGCGGATAAATCGCGCTATTCGCGCGTAAATAGCCGCGTGAACATTTGAGTTTACTCGCTTCATTCGTGCGTCAAACCCCGCTTCATTCACGTGTCAAATTCACTTCAGAACAGACGCGGATTCGCGTGATGGGCAGGGCTTCTGTCTGCCCGAAGACTCTAGCTTCATAGCTAAATGGCTAACATAGATTTTATTAAGAAAATAACAGTGTTTATGTGCTTTATGAAGACTAAAAACAGCGTCGATACGTTTATGGTCGTGTCTGAGTCCACTACATCCTTTCAGAGGTGCATCCAGCTCTGTGAGCTCAAAAACTCCTCCAGAAACTGAACCTGGATGACGGAGGCTTTCAGCGGTGCTTCTGACTGAGCCAAGCCGAGTTTGATGAACTGTTGTTGGTGAAGGCTGGAGGATTTCCCTTGGAACACCAACAACAGGTTCTACGTCACAATCACGCCCCCACAAGAGCAAGCTTCTGATTGGTTAACGCGGCGCGAATGTACGCTGAAGTTCAGATTTTCGAACTCGAGATTCGCGCGAAACGCTCGTTAAGCACGTCAAACGCGCAAAATGCTCAATTCGCCCTGCGCCATTCGCGCAATTTGCACCATTCGCACGTATCGCTCCGCAGGATGTCTATTCGCGCGTTTGCATTGACTTAACATATAAATCACTCGCGCTTGACGCGCGTTCCGTGTCTGGTGTGAACGCAGCATAAAAGTCATGCTAACAAACACAAATGATCACAAGAAATATACGAATGTAGTTCAAATGTATAAATTATGAATTGATGTTTACTTTAACCCCTTCAGACCCTGTGTCCATTACAATGGACATTACGACATCCCATTTTTCTGAAATTTGGAACATAATTCAGGTCTGAAAGGGTTAAACTTTAGTTATATTGTTCAATTAATATGATTTAAAAAGTTTTTTTTTTTGTCAAATAAAAGATTTTCCACCATAATTTCATAGCTCAAAAGTGCACCGTTTTGGCAACTGCACCATTTTAAAAGCATCGATTTACCACCGATATCAAAAAACGCAAACGATGCCCAACCTAAGTTGTCACTCAATTGAGCTGGTCATGACAATGGCAATGGCATCTCAGTCAAGCTTCCTGTCATGAGCATCACTCCAAATCTGACAGCAAATTTGTTTACTCTTTCATATCAAGGTAGTTTTAAAATGTCCACTGCATTTAGACTTGATATAAACATCCGCCTTTAGGGATCTGATTACAAATGGTCCAGTAAGTGAAGTGCGGCCAACAATTTACCCTCTGCATTAAACCCATCAGAGTTAGTGCACACTCAAAGAGCGCCATATCAGTGTGTTAAAGTCGACTAGTCTTTGCAACCCTTGTCTCTGTGTTGCATTTCATTGTCAGACATACTATACTATGTCTTTTGGCTCGAAGACTCTGTGTGTGTGTGTGTGTGTGTGTGTGTGTGTGTGTGTGTGTGTGTGTGTGTGTGTGTGTGTGTGTGTGTGTGTGTGTGTGTGTGTGTGTGTGTGTGTGTGTGTGTGTGTGTGTGTGTGTGTGTGTGTGTGTGTGCAGGTGGTCTTTCAGTGCCAGTGCTTACTGTTGTATTTGTTCCCCAAAGACGGCTGCGGTTACTGAATCACATTAACTGCCTCTGCCTCATTGCTGCAAATAACTGTCAGAAAAAACCTTAATGCACAAGCCCAATTTTTCTTACTGAATTTCTTAAAAGGGCTACGGCAGCTTTGTTAGACCCTATAACCTGTTATTAGCATTTTGAGAGAGAGCCAAGAGGATATGATTAAAGTGGTGCCGTGACCCGGATGGAATTGGGGTTTCGAGGGGTGAGTTTAATAAAGGCTAGCAGGTATAGGATTGACTGCAAGTAAACCTCACTGTCCCGGACTAAAGAGGCAATGCTAATATTATTATTAATATTATTATTAGTAGTATTTAGCTTGCACATGACATACAATGCAGCAGGAAAGTATTCATAGCGCTTCACTTTTTCCACATTGTTTTTCATGTTCATTCATTCATTAATTTTCTTCTCGGCTTAGTCCCTTTAATAATCCGGGGTCGCCACAGTGGAATGAACCGCCAACTTATCTAGCAAATTTTTATGCAGCGGATGCCCTTCCAGCCGCAACCCATCTCTGGGAAACATCACACACACATTCACACACACACTTATACACTACTGACAATTTAGCGCACCCAATTCACCTGTAGCATGTCTTTGGACTGTAGGGGAAACTGGAGCACCCGGAGCAAACCCCCGCGAAGGCAGGGAGAACATGCAAACTCCACACAGAAACGCCAACTGAGCCGAGGTTCGAACCAGCAACTCAGCGACCTTCTTGCTGTGAGGCGACAGCACTACCTACTGCGCCACTGCCTCGCCTGTTTTTCATGTTACTGCCGTATAATTTTATGTTATTTCGCTGTGATCGGCCCTCGAGATCCGTGACCTTATTCTGCAACGTCTTTTGCACTTTTAAGGTGTGTAGAAAGTCGTCCTTTAGTTCATGTTGCAACACCTCCTCTCCTCGATTTGGTATTACTCTGAGGAGGGGGGTCTACAGAATTTTGGCTGCACTGAATTAAACACTCTCTTAAAACAAATTAAATGAAACATACACATTTTATCTACGTGTAAAGTTCTCATCAGCAAACAAACCACAAAACATCAAGTCAATGACCACGGCTGCGTCCGAAACCGCCTACTACTCAGTAGGTGCTGCATTTGAATGTAAACGAACTACTCGGCCGTTAGAAGAGTGTGTTCTATACAGTATGAACGTGAAAAGTATGAATGGAATTCAGACGTACTAAATCCGCCATTTTGTCATGGTCACGTGACCTACCTGCGTCAATTGCGTCGCTTTACTTCCATTCATGAATTCCCTCGCGGGGCATCATGGGATAGCGCAGCATGGCTGGGATGCGCACTCTAGAATCTCGCCGGAAGTAGTAAGTCATCCGGGTACTTCTCGCATACTGATTTTCGAATTCTATTAATTCTGACATACGACTCGGCTCGCATACTGATTTTAGCGTACTATATAGTATGGAAGTATGCGGTTTCGGACGCAGCCCACTTATTTAGAGCACTTGAGAGCGATGCAAATCCTTATGTCCTGTGCCTCCTACGAAGAGAGGTGGTTGTAAGACAGCCGTCAAGTTGCCCTGATTAAGAGAGACTTTTGCTCTCCTAGAAATTGGTTAACTTGGCTTCCTCAGTGAAAAACAGCAAGCCAACACACCCACAGCAACATATAAACAGTCCTTCTAAAACAAGCAAACGAAAATGACATAAATAACTTTTTACACACAAAACATCAAATAAAAGACACATATGTTCACAATTGAGCGATAACTTAAAGTTCTTAACCATTTGACCGAAGGTGTAGGCCGGTAGTGAAAGTGATCCATGTGGTGGACCCTCTACCAAACATTCCTACTTACTCTATGGTAAGTGACTTTTTATATAGGAGCAAATCAACCTATTGCCCCTGGAGGTCGGAAGCAGTATAACATCCACATATCAAACAAAACCCAATGCAAGAAAATAAATAGACAAATCAGAAAATAATAATAGTAACATTTAAACATGCTACAATGTTTTGCCGACTCGAGTTCAGCTATTCGCTCCTCTGCTTCTAGTCTTGTGCCAGATGACTGAATATCTTCGGAGATGCCTTCTAACTTCTGATTTATGTCGCTTTTCAGCTTGTCCACTTCTGTTTTCATCTCAGTTTTAAACTCTTCTTCGAACTGGCTGAATTCTTTTCTTAAATCCGTCTTCAGTTTGGGGATATCTCTGCTGGGTGCTCTCACTGCTCGCAAAGTTTCTGCGCCATGTTCTTTCTCGGGTAACAGTTTATCGTCGTCATCCGTCGCCTTGTTCTCCTTCTTGCTTATTTTTGGTTTTACAAACGCCTTTTAAGGTTTCGCCTAGTGCTTAATTTGTGAATTGTGAGGTCCTGGAACAGATCGGGGTAACGGATCCGACATGTTACCCGAGGATGTAGAGGTGTCGCGCACTGAAGTGAAGAGTTGGGGAGTAGAGGAAGAAAGTAAAAGTGAACAACAGACGGAGGGAGGAGGGCGGTTGAGGAGGGGGATGGGAAAAATGAGGTGCCGGATCATCGAAATGTCCCCACACTGCAGATTTAAAAGACGTCAGCACTTTCTCGCACTGTTGCCTCAGCCTCACCTCACCGCAGCTTGCCATGTTAAAGTGTGGAATGATGGTAAGATTAGATTAGTTTCAACTTTGTCATTACACGTGCAAGTACAATGCAACGAATGGTCAAGCGCCCCCTAACTTTAGAGCACAGTGATTGGATATTTACTCGCGGAGAGGAGTTTCCTCATCTCAGCTCATGGATTTAAACACACACACAGTCAATTCGGGGAGATATGAAACACACATATATTATTTAAACGCAAAACCGAGAAAACCGCAATTCACAAGCGCGTATTGAACCGGGGAGGTCGTACTATACGGTTTAATATTATATTGAGAACCGTGGCATCCCTAGAAAATGTATATTGCAATGGCAAAAATGGTTGAGGTCATCTCCAAGTATTGCACGGTAAGTCGATATACTGATTATCGTGACAGGCCTGTTTGTGACCTTGAGTGCTGTTTTAGGATTATACAGACATTTGAAGAATCAAACGCTTTTCTATCCATGTCTCGCTGTTTTATCCTAATTCTGCATCCTAAAACACATTGCCTCTTTTGTGCCCACCCAGGTGACCCATCTTTTTGATAACGGAGGCACAGTTTTCTTCGCAATCTTCATGGCAATATGGGGTGAGTCTGAATCGTTTTTGTTTCATCTGTGATCTTTCCGCAAGCTCAAAGAGAGACGGGTCAGCATTTGGTTTGAAGTACAAATGAAGTAATTATAAGAGAGCCCGCTTCATTCAGCGGACGAGGGCAGAATCTGGATCTGTGCTCTGCTGTAAAATGATTGAGCCTTTAAAGCAGAAGGGAAATGTTGCAGTCAGTCAACACTTTTCTCATGACAAGTGATCCAATTAGCTTCTCACTTACAGCTCAAACATGAACCGTTCTTAACATGAATTTTACTACACATTGAGAGATGCAGAGATCCCTGGCAGTGATCACAGGTCAGTAGTTAATGTGCTTGATATCTCTGGCCACATTAAAATGCGTAATTGACTTTCTTAAACCAATAATCCTCTTTCCAGGAGTGAAATAACAGTCATCTGTTGGATGTTTTTGTTTGGGGCGAGGCAGTGGCGCAGTAGGTAGTGCTGTCGCTTCACAGAAAGAAGGTTGCTGGGTCGCTGGATCGAATCTCGGCTCAGTTGGCGTTTCTGTGTGGAGTTTGCATGTTCTCCCTGCCTTCGCGTGGGTTTCCTCCGGGTGCTCCGGTTTCCCCCACAGTCCAAACACATGCGGTACAGGTGAATTGGGTTGGCTAAATTGTCTGTAGAGTATGAGTGTGTGTTTGAATGTGTGTGTGTGTGATGTTTCCCAGAGATGGGTTGCGGCTGGAAGGGCATCCGCTGCGTAAAAACTTGCTGGATAAGTTGGCGGTTCATTCCGCTGTGGCAACCCCGGATTAATAAAGGGACTAAGCCGACAATAAAATGAATGAATGGATGTTTTTAATGAGTTTGCATGTTCTCCCCGTGTCCGTGTGGGTTTTCCCCGGGTTCCCTGGTTTTCCCTCACCATCCAAATGTGCTCTATATTATATATAAAATAAGCCTAAACCTTTTTTATAGTGTATGTATCTTTTTTATTTTAACCCTTCTGAAAAATCCAGCTTAAACCAGACTAGGCTGGTTTTAGCTGGTGGACCAGGCTGGTTTTAGAGGGGTTTTGGCCATTTCCAGGCTGGTTTCCAGCCATTTCCAGCCTGTTCTTAGCTGGTCAGGCTGAAAAATGACCAGCTAAATCCAGCTAAAACCAGCTTGACCAGCCTGGTTTAAGCTGGACATAGCTGGTTTTGGCTGGGCTCCCAGCCTGGCTAGGCTGGTCAAGCTGGTTTTAGCTGGTCATCTCCCAGCCTGACCAGCTAATACCAGGCTGGAAATGGCTGGAAACCAGCCTGGAAATGGCCAAAACCCCTCTAAAACCAGCCTGGTCGACCAGCTAAAACCAGCCAACCAGCCTAGGCTGGTTTAAGCTGGTTTTTTCAGTAGGGAACTGTAATAAATGCTGTAAATTACATTAGTTTTTACTACAGTAAACTCTGTTTGTATGTGTGTATTGTAGTATAATATACCCTATAGTTGCAGGAAACTACAACTGGGTCATTTGTCAATATTACGTTAGCTGTTGTGTTAACATAGCATCTATACAATCACCACAACAGATTCATTCATGTGCTTTACTTTGGTATGGTTCAGCAACACTGCAGTATTTACTATAGTGTTTGTGGGACCATTGCAACTTCTGATTGCGCAATTTATTTTGGAAACAAATGTATTATTCAGGTACAATACATAGCAGTAATTTTAACTCTTTTTGAACTGTTGTACCAGCGTAGAAGTAGTTAAAGAGCCCATATTATACATGAAATAGGGTCATATCCTGGTTGTAAGTGTCTCCAACAACAGTCTAATATGCATGCAAGGTCAAAAAACACTTTCATGGTCTTATAATCTGCATTTATTTTTAGCTAATTATCCCAGCGACTCCTGTATGAATCGTCCAGTGATTCATTTGTTCCCAAACCCCTCCTTAGCGCGGAGCTAATCTGCGCTGATTGGACCGATGACAGTCTGTCGCGATTGGTCGACTGCCTTCAGTCAGAGAGGGAAATGGCCAATAGCTAATCAGCAATTTAAAAAGTAATCACAGTTCATACACGCTCGATAGTGTAGACGTGGATTTTAGCTGCCACACTATGGCGAGTGGATAGTGCCACGGATAACCGAACGAAGGAGACAGTCGTGTACTCGCCGTACCACACACACACACAAAAACACACACACACCTCCGGATGACAACGCTCCCGCTTCCGCCCGCACCCGCCAGGTTTTAGCCTGAGAACCCGCTCCGTTTTCTGCCCGCCGCGCCCGGTCCCGCTAGAGCGGAGAACACAACCAAAAATCACCCAGTATACAGTCCAGACAGCCAAGCTGTCTGTATAAACACACACACACAGCACAAAGCACACAAAGCTCGTTCGTTCGTTCGCTCTCTCTCTCTCTCTCTCTCTCTCTCTCATACGCGCGCGTGCGCACTAACACACACACACAAGCACCACGCAGACTCTCTCTTTCTAATTCGCATAGCAATATCCGTGATATTGCTAGACAGCCCGCTCCCGTCCCAAATTAAACCCGTTACCGACCGCTCCCGCGATTTATTCGGAAATTTATTCCCGCGGCTGTCCCCGCGCCAGATTTCTGCGGCGCGGGAATAAATTTCCGAATAAATCGCGGGAGCAGAACTCTAGCACGGAGCTCCATAAACAAACAGCACGCGTCGCGTTTTTAACGTGACTTTGCACGCGATAAGAGAATATATCCAGTTAACCTGATACAGTACACGCGGTTACAAGTAACAAATCACAACTAAATACACTTGCAAGCTAGAGTAAACGAGGCAACAACTTTAACCGCACGTACTTACACTTGAGAAATGGAAGAAACCCATCCTGACGTCCATCAGTTACTCTTTACTGATCCTTCCTTTAACAAACTCAGATGAAGTATTCTTTGTAGCATGTAGCTTCCAGAAGTTTCCAACTGCTTGGTTATAATGCTGATGTTTCATCTTTGGGTAGAGACTCAATATAATGTCCATCTGCAGTGTTACTTCAATCGACCGGCATGTTTGTGTGCGTGTGTTTGTGGGTGTGCGTGTGTTTGTGGGTGTGTGTGTGTGTCTGGGTTTCTGCGTCAGAGGGCGGGGCCTCAGGTTTGAAATCTCCCGGGTTTGCGCGTGCACGTGAATAACTTGGTTTCGTTCGTTCGTCATGGCGAAACACCTAATGAGTCGGTATCAAGGCGACTCGTTTGAAGCACTATGAGTCGACTCTTTTATAGATGAATCAACCGTTTTAAACACTGTATTCTTACAGATTTAAGCCTTAGCTGGATACTTCACTTCACTTAGAGCTGTGTTACACACTACATGGAGGGGGATTTTCAAAAACCCATAATATGGGCTCTTTAACTAAATTAGCATTAGCATGCACCGCATACCTCATGTCTGAATCATCTTTGCAGGTATTTCAGGTGCAGAACAGCTGGAGATGAGTGGGATCTAAACACAGAGAGCATGTTAGTCATAACTGTATTTTTATCTGTGGAAAACGGCTGTAGAAATGCGTGACACGTTCGCCACTCATCACCGGTGTCATCACCATATATAAACTAGGATTCTGATACCGATCCTCAGAACAAAAATGTTAAATCCCACACAAGAAAAATGATGCAGGAGCTGTTTTCACTCCTGGTGAATGATTATAATGAAGTTTACACACTAGAAAAACTATTTATATTCATATAGTTTTATAATTATAGTTTTAGTTACAGCTTAATACATCTACATCCTCTCCTGAAGTGATTAATGGAGTTCGATTTCTCAAAACGACCGGCTTTAGTTTGAATACAGAAGAATGCTAGAATAATAAAAGCAAAGCTCTGTGGTCAGGAGAAAGCAGGATCGTCTCTTTTACATTAATTATAGCTGAAGCTGGATGAGGACAACCATTCATTAGCACTTCTGGATATCCTCCAGCAAAGTTCTGGGAGCTTAGAAGAGAACAGGATGCGGAATAAATATGAAAAATGACCATAGATGACTGGTATATGCATTTAATGGCAAGCATGTAGTTTTTTATAGACGCCATGAAGCTTGTGAGTGCCCAAAACTTGAAATTAATATAATTTATAAATGTAAATGTGAAAAACAAACCGTTTACATCATGCGAGATTGGATGGAATGAATCAGTGATTCAATAGTCTTGAATGAATTGAATCAGTGACTCAGCAAATGACTTTTTTAGATGATCACTGCCACCTACTGGTTGTTTTTTTACAAAATCGTAGTGAATACTTGACTCAGTGGTCCAATGAGCCATTTTCATCATTTTTGAATGAATCAAATGAATTAGTGACTCAATGAACAACTCTTCAGACATTTACTGCCACCTACTGGTTGTTTTTGTTAAAAAAAAAACAGTGAACAATTGATTCAGTTAGGCCACGTACTTCATTCTTGAACTAATCAAATGAATCAATAATTTAACAAATGACTCTTTAGACATTTACTGCCACCTACTGGTTGTTTTTGTAAAACATTGTAGTGATTAATTGATTCAGTTGGACCATGTACTTTATTCTTTAATGAATCAAATGAATCGATAATTCAACAAATAATTCTTTAGAAATTTACTGCCACCTACTGGTAAAAAAAAATGTAAATCCTTGATTCAGTGGTCCAATCAGCCATTTACATCATTCTTGAATGAATCAAATGACTCAATGACTTAAAGAATGACTCTTTAGACATTTACTGCCACCAAATGGTAGTTTTTGTTAACAATTGTATTAAATAAATGATTCAGTTAGGCCATGTACTTCATTCTTGAATGAATCAAACGAATCAGCGACTCAACAAATGACTCTTTAGACATTTACTGTCACCTACTGGTAGTTTTTGTTAAAGAAATCTTTGTGAATAATTTATTCAGAAATCCAATGAGCCATTTATATCATTCTTGACCGAATAAATGGCTCAACATATAACTCTTTAACCATTTACCGCCACCTACTGGTTGTTTTTGTTTTAAAGAATCTTGGTGATTACTTGATTCAGTGGTCCATTGAGCCATTTACATCATTCTTAAATGACTCAAATGAATCAATCTCTCTACAAATGACTCTTTGGAGATTTACTGCCACCTACTGGTCGTTTTTGTTGAATAATTGTAGTGAATAATTAATTCAATTAGGCTATGTACTTCATTCTTGAATGAATCAAATGCTCGACCACCTACTTGGTATTTTAGTTTCTTAAAGTATTATTTCATACCAAAAATTATATTAGCTAGAAATAATGCCTGATTAAATCAATTAGATAAACAAGATCAATTAAATTAATGAATCACATTGTCATGTAATAGTTTAGATTAAATCTTTTAGTCGCTTAACAGAGCTTATATGTAGTTTTTCACAATTTAAACTATTTAAACAACAGTAATACGTTTAAAAAGCTAAATCACCTACTGTACAATATCACATTTTTTGTTCTGCAGAAAATAATAATAATATTAATAAAAACCCACATGTTCAATCAGTAAAGCTAGCCAAGTTGCTTTATGAGACTTCTTATTGGATTAGATTTAGTTTTTTCTCACTGCAAATACTTAAATTTAACAATATTTAATAATATTTGGTGTATTTTTATTATTATTATTATTATTATTATTATTAGATCTGCAAGTCTAAACCCTGAGAGCTGCTTTCAGGAAACTGAAAACTGGAGACTGCTTTAAAAATTCAGCGTGGTTTCTCATCTCTGTCTCTTCTCATCCAGCTCTTCTG
The DNA here is from genome assembly GCF_052040795.2 of Danio rerio. NCBI lineage: Eukaryota > Metazoa > Chordata > Actinopteri > Cypriniformes > Danionidae > Danio > Danio rerio. Next base: position 38,082,717 of record NC_141045.1, read on the forward strand.
CTTTAAACTAAAGTGGGTCATGCAGTCCTTCGGTAGAAACGGGCAACTTGTGAACCCAGATGTTTTTGTTCCTTTTTGAACAGTTAAATTTAGCAGCGAAACCTCAAAGAACTTGTTTTATTTTTACTTTTCTAAAAGGGATTTATTTAATGCCTACATCAGCGGGTTTCTATGATGGTGCGAAAAAAAATGTTTCTGAATAATCTGTTTGATTGCATCCGGCGAGATAAAATATTCATATAAAACTGAGAGGTTTAACCCAGTTTTCTAATTGGATGAACATTCAAGGCTGGTGTAAAATGCTGATGAAGATGCAAACTTCCTAAAACCAACAATATGCATCAAAAAATATATTATATATCATATTATATATGATCTATAAAATGATATATAATCTGTAAACATTTTAACATTGGAGTCAATAGAAAATTGCTCTGTTTTGCAGCCAGCCCCCAGTGGCGAGTCGATGAATTGCAGTTTCAGTTACTTTTATATTAGCTTCACAAGGTAAAGCGGGGTTGCAACTATATATATATATATGCCGAGTTCAGTGAGTAATCAGCCCAAAACCACTGAGGTGTTGTGACAGTAAGCCGCAAATAGCTGTCACTCAAGGAGCCATGCCTTTAATTATGCATATTTTTAAGGCTTAATATAAAGGAAACAGATGAGTTATAAAAATAATTTACCTCTTCACAGTTGTCATGAAGGGTAATATTAGCAATATACACCAAAATATTTTTGAAACATGCTGTAAACACCATTTTTCTGCTGTAAAGTTGGCCATTTTAACATTGGAGCCAATTGAAATTTGCTCAGTTTTGTAGCCATCCCCCAGTGGCCAGTCGATGAATTGCAGGTTCAGTTGCTTTCATATTAGCTTCTCTAGGGAGAGGGGGAGGTTGCTGCTTGATTTTCTGTCCCAAAACACTTGTCTGTGTAAACAAACAGGCAAAATGCTTAAAGTTTCAAATTTTTTGTGCTCGTGACTGTTTAATTTTAAAATTGAAATAATTGGCTTGAAATAAATACACACTCTGCTGATGGATCATTTACAAACACGCAACAACAATAATATCCATGTACTCCTGCATTGTTGTATATTTGTTTGCACATTACGTCGTATCCATAGGCACTAGTTTTCAGGTGTTTACGCGGACACGACAATGGTGGCATTTTCTAAAATTGCCGCTTTGTAACCCGTTTTCAAATGAATTAATTTTCTGTATAGACTGTAAATAAATATGGTCGTAAATATGGTGTGCTTCTGAAGAGTGCAAATGAAGTGGTCGGGGCCTACCTTTACCATCCTGCCCACGTGTCGTCGCGTCAAACTTAATTTTCTTAATCTTAAATATGTACATTTATGGATAAAAGTAAATAATAATTTCATGCACCGGAGAAATGGAGGCCAAAAGTTTGTGAGCACAATTAAGTGCACAGCATGTCATATTATCTGATAATTGTGAGTAATAATCCCAAAAGGCAATTGGCTGTGTAAAGCCACATAAAACAAAAGCAAAAATACGATATATATGCCGAGTTCAGCAGCTAATCAGGCAGAATCAGCAAGTAGCAGAGACCTAGCTGTTATTCAAGTGGCCAACCTCGTTAATTATGCAGAATTTTTAGGCCTAGTATAAATGAAACGGATGAGTTATAAAAAAAAAACACCCCCTCACAGTTGTCATGAAGGGTAATATTAGCTATATCATTAAAATTAATTTTGTTCCAGGCTGTAAACACCTTTTTTTTGCTGTAAAGTTCAACATTTTAACATTGAAGTCAATAGAAATTTGCTTTGTTTTGTAGCCAGCCCCCAGTGGCCAGTCGATGAATTGCAGTTTGAGATACTTAGCATCATGAGGGAGAGCGGGAGGTTGCCGCTTGATTATATGTTCCAAAACACTGTTGTCTGTATAAACAAACAGGCAAAATGCTTAAAGTTTCACATTTTTGGCTGAACTTTGTCGATAACTACAATTCCACTCTAAAACAAAAGTTGACTGAACATTCATCATTAAATTCCTTTTACTAATTTGAATAGAAGTGTCCTGTATCTCAAAACTCTTTATGTTCAAATCTCAGCCACGGTTTTCCTTGAGTTCTGGAAGAGGAGGAGAGCTGAACTGACCTACGACTGGGATTTGATCGACTGGGAGGAGGAAGAGGTGAGTATAATGCCTTATAAATACCTTACTCGTTTGAGACCTGTTAAAATGTCCGACTGTAACTGGTGTGTGGCCAATCTATGTGCTGTTTGTTGTATCTCCTATAGTGTAAACCCTGTGTCATGGTGTGCTCTGTGAGTGTGCCTCCTATCGTATCATGTTGTGCTGTGCATGCCTTTGCTCCCGATGGGGAAAACCGCTCGAGGGTGTTCACACTGACAGCGCTTAGACTCGAAGTGCCCGAAAGTCATTGTTCGGCTGAGAAAAGTTTAGCCGCATGCAAATGAGCAACCTGAATATCCGTCTCTTGAGAGATGCTGTCTGCGAGATGAAAAAGTAGTTCATCCAAAACTGGTAAAACATGACTGTGCCAGCTATACATGAACACGTTTAGCAGACACTTTTACCCAAACAAGTCAGGATAAAGAAGCACTTTAAAATATCAGGGAGGGCAGTATATAAATGCTATAACAAGTGTGAATTATTATTATTTTTATTTTCATATTTTATTAATTCCACTCACCTTTGTTTAGCACACTCAGAATTGTAAGATGTTTCTCGAGAAACATGGAAGGCTCTATTTTTAACGATCTAGGCGCAAAGTCTAAAGCTCATGGCACAAAAGCATTAAGAATCAACTTTTGCAATTTTAAGGACGGAAAAATATGCTCTGCGCCACGGCGCATGGTCTAACAGGGTTGTGCTTATTCTCTTAATAAGTTCTGGGTTTGTTTTGAGCATAACATGCATTAAACCAATCAGAGTCTCATCTTAGATTCCCTTTAGGAGTCAGTTGCGTCGCTCCATGGTGCATTTGCTGTTAAGGGTGTACTTACAATATGCTATTCGAACTGTGCCCAATCCGTTTCCCGGATCGTTTGAGAAGTGTGAGTGCTCTGAATCGTTGGCTGGCCCTGGCTCAGTTGGAAGAGGTGTGAAAGAGCGCGGTTCACTTGGGCTTTGGTGCGGTACACTTGTAGTGTGAGTGCAAAGCGAGCCTGAAACTGAAGACGAGATGTGACTTTTAAGGCACTGTTTAATATGGATTTATTAATCATTCTTAATGTTCAATGAATGCAAACTGTAGTAGATTATTAAAGACGCAGCCCCCTTACTGCACCACAGCTGCACCTTCAGCAAACCTCCTACTTCCTGCAGCACGAGGACTATTTATGAGCGTCAAAAGCAGCTGATCTGTTCGGCGAAATATTTGACTACGTGTCACTGCATATCAAACGACTAAAGCAATATAACTAAAGAAATCTCCACTGTGCTAAGGAAGAGAGCACTTACTGAACAGCGCAGCATCGATGACGTAAGCGTGCCCAGGCCCGAAGGTAATGTGAGGGGGGGCCGTCGTGGTAGACGGGAGTGGGGACAAGCGTGCTTTGGTCCGGTTCAAGGCAACTGTACATAGTGTGAGTACACCCTTACATGGCGACTTGTGTGTAAAAACTGAACGCTTCACTAGCGAGAAAACGGTCAAACAGAGCATCTGCAGCGCGAGGATAAAGAACGAGCCTCCTCCATTCAGCCTCTTTACTTTCACTCTCTTTCTCTAAGGAAACGGTGTTGTACGCACAGATATCCATTAGTCTAGATAATTAATTTTGTTTGTTAAGCACAAAGATTCGTGTCAACTATTTCTAAATTCAGTTCTAATCTCCAGCAAAGGAGTAAATAAACAATAATAACCAAGTTTGGTCAAAAAACTGAGTAATATCCAAACACACGTCCTGTTCTTATGCCCCATATGGTCCACAATCTGACAGGTGAACAAATCTAAGCTTGTTTTTCATAAAACAAATATAAATATTCATTTAATGTGTAATACTGCTAATAATAATAACATCATACAAAAGCAGAATGTTGTGAATAAAATGAATGAAGCCCCCTGAGATGAAGCATGGAGGCAGTGGTGTCTATAGCTGCGTCCCAAATCGCATACTTATGCACTGTTCTATGCCATTTTGTAGTATAAATAGTGTAAGTAGTGCGTTCACACTGAAAACTCTCAAAATAATAAGTACACTTTAATTACCCGGATGATGCACTCATTCAGCCGCTAAAGTGAAGTGTGGAATGATGGACAGTTCACGCACTCAACGACCACAGGTTTGCTTACGTAGCGGAAGGGGCGGAGCTATCGGGCGCACATGTTGGATAACTATTTATTTGGATGGTGAAAGCAAAATTCTCCTACGACAGTGATTATAGCGCCTCCCGATGGTGAATGCGGTTATACTCACTGCAGGTATTATTTGATAATTCGGTCGTTTATTTCACTGATTTGGCAACCGTCAAACGTCATCAGGGAAACGGTTTGAATTTCCGCTTAGTAAAAAAGCATTAGTGTGCCATTTAGGACGACACTACATACATATACTATCCTGTTGAGTGTGTAAGTGCATAAGTACATAATGCATGAGTGCAAAGTGTATAGTGTGACATTTGGGACGCAGCTATTATTTATAAAAAATAATCATTTTTGTAATATTTTAATGCTTTTATTTCTTTTTTATTTGTGAAGATATTTGTGGATTGCTGTACATCCTGTGTGTAGTAAGCAATGTGTACGCATTTAAGGCGCACACCTAACTGGACTTTGCAGTTTATTTTAGTTCCTCATAACAGCAGCGCCAACAATGCGCCTTAGCACACCTCTTTTCTGAACCAGCACACTCCTGAGTCCTCAAAGTGAACCAAATAAATTTGATATTTAACCTCCTAGGGCTTGCGTGGCCACATACGTGGACAGAACATTTGAGCTCTTAAGTGGCTATTTAAAATACTTTGAATGTTTTATATTTTGTTTCAGACATACAGTGTCTTCCTGCAATTGTTTTGCAGCATGTGAGATGTCTCAAACACTATTTTGAACTGTCCAAAATGTGAAAAAATGTTGATTTTACTTTCTGATAGTCAAAACAATGCATTAAAAACAGTCCGGAAAAGTGTGAAAAAGTGTAAATATCATAACATCTATACAACAATAACATCATTTTTCTCTAAGTGTACAACATATCAAAAGATGACACTTAGGTTTTATTCTTATTAGGTTCCAATAAGCTCAAATATCAAAGAGAAACAAAAAAATGCATGTAAAAAAACACCTTGGGCCTTAAGAGGTTAATTAACAACGTGGCGCAAAATGGGAAATTTAGGGTTGCGCTGGTCTGAGTATAGCAGCACATCGTGGCAAACACGTCTTGCGCCGGGTGTATGATAGATCCCTTAGTGTGACTGTTGCCCATAATATGCTGCTGTTATGGCAACATAAATAAATAAATAATTCATAATAGTAACTGTTCTTTTATTTATTAAATATATTGATTAGTAAACATGCTGTTTGTAAACTACTGGTGCAGTACACACACACAGATAGATTCAATGTTCCACCCTTTTTTCATTATTAAATCTCAGTGTGAACAGCCCTTCATCAATCACATACCATCCGCATGTGCAGAGTGACCGTGAGTTGATGTGTTGAGCATTGTGTGTGTGTGTGTGATGTCTGTATAGGTGTAATGTGAGGACGAAACTGCTCTCAGTAACAGTGTGATCAGTGGCTGAGTGCGTCTGGTGTCTGCATTTGTCGCTCTGAAGGACTCTGCTGCTGCTAGTTTCTGTATAACAGCGGTTCTCAAACTGTGCTTCACGTAACAGCAAAACAACAACATTCACGCACACACTTTTGGATCTTTATGGGGACTTCCAACAGACTGCTTTCTGTACAGATGGTATACAGTTGAAGTCAGAATTATTAGCCCCCCTGATTTATTAGTGCCACTGTTTATTTTTTTTCCCCAATTTCTGTTTAACCCAGGGAAGATTGTTTTAACATTTCTAAACATAATAGTTTTAATAACTCATCTCTAATAACTGATTTATTTTATCTTTGCCATGATGACAGTTAATAATATTTACTGGACACTTCTATACAGCTTAAAGTGACATTTAAAGGCTAAACTAAGTTAATTAGGTTAATTAGGCAGGTTAGGGTAATTAGGCAAGTTATTGTATAATGATGGTTTGTTCTGGAGACTATCGAAACAAAAATTAGCTTAAAGGGGCTAATAATTTTGTCCCAAAAATGTTTTTTTAAAAACTTAAAACTGCTTTTATTGTAGCCGAAATAAAACAAATAAGACTTTCTCCAGAAGAAAAAATATTATCAGACATACTGTGAAAATTTCCTGAATCTGTTCAACATCATTTGGGAAATATTAAAAAAAGAAAATCAAAGGGGGCGAATAATTCTGCCTTCAACTGTAATCTGTCCTCTACCCCTAAACACAACCCTCAAAGAAAACAATCAGCATTTTTACATTTGCAAAATACTCAATTCTTTGTGATTTATGAGGGATTTTCCAAAAATCAATGTCCTGACATTACTGGTTTGGCTATACTTGTGGGGACACTTGGTCCCTAGTATCAGGTAAGTGACTCAAGTTACACACACACACACACACACACACACACACACACACACACACACAAACTGCTTCAGAAAGAGAAATTCTCTCATAGTATCTGCTCTTACTTTTCTATGCTAGAAATGAAGGAGCTACTGTAGTCCACTAAGATCTGCTAATGGTGGAAAAGGGCTAGAAGGTGTGCATTTAATTAATAATAATAATAATAATAATTGATTTATTAAATGTATATGCAAGTCAACAGTTTTCAAAGAACTTTTTGAAAGTTTCTGCCATTTTTCGGCATCATTTTAAACCATGTGACTTTTTCTTCTTTCTATATAGAGTATCAGTATATATATGTATCAGAGTCAAAATAATTAGCCCTCCTGGGATATACTGTATATCTCCAGTGATATATATAATTATCTTCAATACTTATTTTTATATATTTTTTCCAGTAACTTTTTAATATGATAGTTTTAATAACTGATTTCTTTTATCTTTGTCATGATGACAGCACATAACATCGGATCAGTTATTCGTCAAGATACTTGTATTCAGCTTATAGTGACATTTAAAGGTTTAACTAGGTTAATTTGTTAAACTTATGAAGCTCTTTTCCTGTTTTAGAGCTTGACAGTCTCAGATAGCCAAATGCTTTAATCATACAAAAATAGCGCAGCATGAACATTCTTTAAAACATCTTCTTTTCTGCTCTGAAACAAACATGAACATTTTTTAAGTCTCTTATGTGACAATAATAGCTCTAGATGTCTTGTAGTTACAGCACAGTGGCTACATGGACTGCTTTTAAAACGCTTTTGGTCTGTTTTAGAGCTTGACGGTTTCAGATAGCCACGTGCTTTAATTAAAAGAGCAGCATGAACATTCTTAAAAACATCTTTTTATTTAATGGAGAAAAGAAAGGCCACTTGGCTTTGGAACATACGCAAACATTATTTCTGACTATCATGTGACAGTAATAGCTCTAGATGTATTTTAGTTATAGCACATTGGCTACACAGACTGCTTTTAAAATGCTTTATAGCTGTTTTAAGGCTTGATGGTCTCAGATAGCCAATCGTATAAAAAACAGAGCAGCATGAACATTCTTTAAAACATCTTCTTTTTATTAAATGGAGAAAAGAAAGGTCACATTTCTCTGGAACACACACAAACATTATTTCTGACTTTCATGTGACAGTAATAGCTCTAGATGTATTTTAGTTATAGCACATTGGCTATACGGACTGCTTTTATAATGCTTTATAGCTGTCGCAGAGCTTGACGAATTCAGGTAGCCAAATGCTTTAATCGTACTTTTTAAAAGTGCAGCATGAACATTCTTTAAAACATCTTCTTTTCTGTTTAGTGGAGGAAAGAAAGGCCACATGGCTCTGGAACATACACAAACATTATTTCAGACTATCATGTGACAATAATAGCTCTAGATGTCTTGTAGTTACAGCACAGTGGCTACATGGACTACTTTATGGCTGTTTTAAGGCTTGATGGTCTCAGATAGCCAATCATATGAAAAACAGAGCAGCATGAACATTCTTTAAAACATCTTCTTTTATTTAATGGAGAAAAGAAAGGCCACATGGCTTTGGAAAACACTTGAACATTATTTCAGACTATCATGTGACAGTAATAACTCTAGATGTCTTGTAGTTACAGCACACTGGCTACACAGACTGCTTTTAAAATGCTTTATAGCTGTTTTAGAGCTTGATGGTCTCAGATAGCCAATCGTATGAAAAACAGAGCAGCGTGAACATTCTTTAAAGCATCTTCTTTTCTGTTTAGTGGAGGAAAATATTCAGGGGGGCTCATAATTCTGACTTCAGCTGTATATAATCTGCTCATTGATCTGATCCGGCGTGATAATAGTTAGCCTGTATGTTTGAGAACTGCTGCCATATACAGTACAGCACAGCTTTTCTATATTTAACTCTCATTTTGCGAATGTGTACTAATAAGCGCGTCTCACGTTGAGGTGCTGAAGTGCTCCATGTTATTAACACATTCAGATCATGTGATCAGACTTCGGATTGACATCATCGCCGGGATGATGCTGAACATCCGGTGTGATGAGACTCGTTCGTCACTCGACACTGTTGTGAGATCCTCGGCTGCTGGTTTATATAATATCATGTGTGTTTGGTTATAAGGAGGAGCTGCGGCCCCAGTTTGAAGCCAAATACTCGCGGAAGGAGAGGGTAAACCCCATCTCAGGGAAACCAGAGCCTTTCCAGCCCCTCACAGACAAGCTCAGCCGACTCATGGTGTCTGTCTCCGGCATCTTCTTCATGGTGAGAAGAGTCAGAATGTCCCAGATCTGAATATTGTGGTTTTATAAACACTGTAAAAAAAAAAAAAAGGTTTGCACAAAATGTCCCTATTCTACAGAAAAAAATACTATATTATTACCTAAAAAGGTAATACTGTGTGAAGATGTAACGTTTGGTTGAAAAAGAAATGCTATCATTGCTGTTTTTTTACTAAAACAGTGCAAAAAACTGAAAACGGCTACAAAAAAGGGCCATATTATAGAGAAAAAGCTTGTTTTTTCACTAAAATGGTAATATTCTGTATAAAAGTGCATTCTGGGTAATTCAGAATGCAGTTTTTTTGACAGAACACATTTATTTGTCAATAAGCCAGATCTGAATATTGTAGTTTTATCAACACTGTAATAACAGCGATATTCTGCTGAAAAATACAGTATTATTTTTCATTAGAAAGGTAATATTGTGTAAGTATTTAATGCTAGGTTGAAAAACCAAATGCTGCTGTTGCTGTTTTATTTATTTATAATTTTTTTTACTAAAATGGTGAAAAAACAGCAGCAAAAAACTGCAACATTATAGAGAAATGGCTTTTTTCTTTCAACAAATGGTAATATTCTGTTTTAAAAGGTGCATTCTGGGTAATTCAGAAAGCAGTTTTTTTAACAAATATTTATTTGTCAATAGTAATGAGAGCAACAGCTATAACAGTAATAACAGCGATATTCTACTAAAACTACATTTATTTTTAACTAAAAAGGTAATATTGTGTAAATATGTAATGCTAGGTTGAAAAATAAACGCGGTTGTTGGTTTTTCACTAAACGGTGCAAAAAACTGCTGCAAAAACAGGCAGATTATTGAAGAAAATCATTTTATTTCTCTAAAAGAGTGATATTCTGTTAAAAAAGTGCATTTTAGGCAGTTCAGAATGGGTCTGTTTTTTCTTTTCTACACGTATTTATTTGTCTGTAAGCCGGATCTCAATGTTGAGGTTTTATCACTGTTAAAAAAAACTGCTGCCAAAAAAAAACAGCCATATTAAAGAGAAAAAGCTTATTTTTTACATATTTATTTGTTAATAAGTCAGATCTGAATATTCTAGTTTTATCAACACTGTGATAACAGCGATATTCTGCTTTAAAAAAAAAAAGAATATATATATATATATATATTTATTTTTTTTTTTATTATTAGTATTAAAATGCTGCTGTTGTTGTTTTTGTTAACTAAAACAGTGCAAAAAACTAAAAACTGCTGCAAAAAATGGCCTTATTATAGAGAAAAGGCTTGTTTTTTCACTAAAAACACAATATTTCACACAATATTCTGTTAAAGTGCGTTCTGGCTAATTCAGTGCAAAAAACTAAAAGCTGCTGCCAAATGGCCATATTTTAGAGGAAACATTTTTTTTTTCTTCACTAGAATGGTAATATTCTGTTAAAAAGTGCTTTCTAGGTAAAAACAGCCATATTATAGAGATTTTTTTTTTTTACTAAAACAGTAATATTCTGAAAAAAAGTGCATTCTGGGTAATTAAGAATGTGTTTTTATTTACAGAACACATATTTATTTATCCATAAGCCAGATCTGAATATTGGGGTTTTATAAACATGTAAAAATTGCAGCAAAAATGCCTATATTACAGAGAAAATCACAGTTTTTATTAACTAAAAAGGAAATATTGTGTAAATATTACGTCCGGATGAAAAACAAATGCTGCTGTTTTTTTTGTTTTGTTTACTAAACAGTAATATTCTGTTTTTAAAAAGTGCATTCCAGGTAAAAACTGCCATATTATAGAGAAAAAAGCCTTTTATTTTCACTAAAACAGTAATATTGCATCTTTAACATCAGAAGTCCCAAAATGCAGTCTGAAATGAACAATAAATTTAACAGATATTTTTATTAGTGTGTTACAATAATAATATCCTGTCTCCCTCTTGTGGCTGTGAATCAAAAGATGGCACAGCACCTGGGAATATATTTTGTATACATGAATTGAAAAGTCACATGGATGCGAATATTCATATTAGTAATGACTGTGTTGTTGTGTATAATCTGCTGCTCTCCTGCAGATCTCTCTGGTTCTGACGGCTGTGTTTGCTGTGGTGGTTTTCCGGCTCATTGCTATGGAGAAGTTTGTCTCCTTCCAGTGGGAGTTTGTGAAGAAAAACTGGCAGTTCGCAACTTCAGGCACCGGAGTCTGCATCAACTTCATGATCATCATGTCCCTCAATGTGGTCAGTTTCCTCAGTCTGAGATTTATATATTTATCATGTGAGGGATGCAGCTCACGCTTTGGGGACGGATTTTAATAAACAGGTTTCAAATAGAAATGTAAATGTTTGATGGCATTACAGACGTCTCTTCTGATTGAGTGTTGTCTGTATTTTCCATCACGTCAGGTCTATGAGAAAGTGGCGTATCTTCTGACTAATCTGGGTGAGTGTTGATTCAGTGTGCTCTTCAATGCTTCACAGATAAATAAAATTCATTCAGTCATTTTCCTTTGGCTTAGTCCCTTATTTATCAGTGGTCACCATAGCGGAATGAACCACCAACTATTCCAGCATATGTTTTATGCAGCGGACGCCTTTCAAGCTGCAACCCAACACTGGAAAACACCCATACACTCTTGCATTCAAACACTCATACTACGACCAATATAGTTCATCAGTTCCCCTAAAGCCTATGGTGGAAACCAGAGCACCTGGAGGAAACTGGGAGAGCATGCAAACTCCACACAGAAATGCCAACTGACCCAGCCAAGACGGAGTTTCCTCCGGTTTTCCCCACAGTCCAAACACATGCGCTGTACGTGACTTGAATAAACTAAATTGGTGTGTGAATATTAGAGTGTATGGGTGTTTTCCAGTACTGGGTTGTGGCTGGAAGGTCATCCATTCATTTTCTTGTCGGCCTAGTCCCTTTATTAATCTGGGGTCGCCACAGCGGAATGAACCGCCAACTTATCCAGCAAGTTTTTACGCAGCGAATGACCTCTAGAAAACATCCACACACACACACTCATACACTACTGACAATTTAGCCTACCCAATTCACCTGTACCGCATGTCTTTGGACTGTGGGGGAAACCCGGAGCACCCGGAGGAAACCCACGCGAACACAGGGAGAACATGCAAACTCCACACAGAAACGCCAACTGAGCCGAGGCTGGAACCAGCGACCTTCTTGCTGTGAGGTGACAGCACTACCTACTGCGCCACTGCCTCGCCCTGGAAGGGCATCCACTGTTTCAAACATATGCCGGAATAGTTGGCGGTTCATTCCACCGTGGTGACCCCTGATAAATAAGATGAATAAATGCAAGTTAACATGTCGCCATATGTTTCCGGTTGAAACCTAAAGTGGTGATGAGGTCTTAAAATGAGTGGGAAGGGTCTTAATAGAGGTCTTAAAGGGTCTTGATTTTCAAAGCATTGTTGGCAGTGTTTTATCGTGACTGTGACAGTGTTTTTCTCTTGTGACGCAGAGCATCCGCGCACCGAGTCGGAGTGGGAAAACAGCTTCGCCCTCAAGATGTTCCTCTTCCAGTTCGTCAATCTCAACAGCTCCACTTTCTACATCGCCTTCTTCTTAGGCAGGTCAGCAGCTCTTCATGATTCAGTGTTTCCTCGCTGCTTTCATTCACACACAATATACGACTTGAGCTCTGATATATCCGGTAAAACCAAGCGGCAGCCTCCCGCTCTCCCTCAGGAAGCCAATACAGAAGTATCTAAAACTGCAGTGCATCCGAAATTCCGCTAGTCCTGGCCGCTCCTGGCTCCAAAACAGAGCAAATTTCAATTGAGCCCACTGTTAGAATGGCCAACTTTACAGCAGAAAAAAAGGTGTTTACAGCCTGATACAAAAAAAGATTTTGGTTAATACAGCTAATATTACCCTTATGACAACTGTGAGGGGGTGAATTTCTTTAACTCATCCGTTTCCTTTATATTACGTTATATTGAGTTTGCATAATTAAGGGCGTGGCCACTTGAGTGACAGCTTGGTCTCGCTGTTCGCCGTCACCTCAGCTGAATCCTGCAGATTAGCCTCTGAACTCGGCATATTTATCGTATTTCTGTGTTGTTTTATGTGGCTTTACACAGTCAGCTGCCTTTTGGACTTGTTTCCTACAATTATTAGATGGCATGGCATGCTGAGTGCACTTAATTGTGCTCACAAACCATTCACGTGGCCTCCGTTTCCCATGTGAGTAAAGTTATATACTTATATACCATCTCTATACATGTATTTGTTTTATTTAAGATCATTTATTGTTCATATTTATATTTAGAGCTGTAATGCACTCCAGAATCTGTCAGATTGATTAGCTGTAGGCTCTAGATCAGTCATCTGAAGTGTTGTCATACAGTGTTATGCTGGAGTTCATCAATAGTCTTACATTAACTAACACAGACTATATCTGAAGTGTTTGGAAGTGATTTGCGTTTTCCTCCTGTTGAGAAACGTCATAAGAACAATGTTTAGTGGCTCAGTGTGTTACAGCTGTGTTTTTAAAAGTCTAAACACTTTATTGATATAGTGCACAACCAAGCACAAGTGGTCAGAACACAAACGAGTCGCAGGTGATGAAGTATTAAGCATTTCTACCAAAGTAAACCAGGTGTCTGAACCAGGTCCAAGCTAAATGCCAGCTGGTGTCTGTAGCTCCGCCCACTCTCCGCCTCTTTGTTCTTGTTTGGTATCCCGCCGTGGATGTGAAGAAGCGCGAACAAAATGGCGATGGTTGGCCACGCCTACTTGTGGCTTCTTTTGCGCTCTTTAGAAACCTATGGGTGACGTCACGGACACTACGTCCATATATTTTACAGTCTATGGGTAAAACTTGATATTAAAGGAGACCTGTTATACAAACATCACTTCTATAAGGGGTTTAAACTCAGTTGTGTGGCAGCAGTGTGTGAATAAGCAGCTTCTAATGGTAAACGTGTATTAATTGTATTGTTTATAATCAGACTTGATAAAAACCGTCTGCAGAAACACTTTGATTGACATTCTCTCCGTGATGTACATGCACATAATGTACCCTCGCTATGGCAAGCTGTTTTAACTTTTATTCCTTCTCAGGATATGTATTCTTCATATCAACAATTCAATTTTTGATATCAACAATTTAGTTCTTGATATCAACAATTACATTCTTGATATCAACAATTCAATTTGAATGAAAGCCTGTGGTGACTTTTTATTAGTGGAAATGCAATTGTTGATATCAAAAATTATAGTTTTACTAGTGGAAATTTAATTCTTGATATCAATAATTATAGTTTTTACTAGTGGAAATGCAATTGTTGATATCAAAAATGTAAATTTTGTCATTACCATGCATATTGATGAATTTATATATGCACATATCCAAAAAGCAATTTGTGAGATCTGAAATAACAATTATTACTAGTGAAAATTGAATTTCTGATATCAAAAATTGAATTGTTGATATGAAGAATACATATCCTGAGAAGGAATAAAAGTTAAAACGGCTTGCCATCCCTCGCATCTAGAGTTACACAAACACCTCTGAATTTCATGAGTGTTATACTAATGTGTGTGTGTGTGTGTGTGTGTGTGTGTGTGTGTGTGTGTGTGTGTGTGTGTTTCCTCAGGTTTGCTGGCAGGCCGGGTGACTATAATAAGCTGTTTAACCGCTGGAGGATGGAGGAGGTTTGCTCATTATTGCTCTTCGTGATCAACATCTCCCGTATCTAATATGAGCGCCGGTTATGAGATCTCTGTGATGTTACTGTATAATCACCTCAGCTTGACAACTGTGCTCCGTCACAACACCAGAGCACTGTTTAACATCTCTAGACTGTCAAATATTTGGATGTAATCAAAACACCACTTGGGGGGAAAAGAAATGCGCTTAATTGAGCTTGATGTGTTGATTATCACAAACACAAAGAAGTTATGAATAAGTTATGGGTTTGGGGTTAATGTGTGTATTAGTGAAGATGCAGCCTAAATGTACTTAAAGAGAGTCTCTGCATTTATTAACGTGTTTTGAATAGCGCTTTTTATATGTTTGTTTTATTCATATGTAGTTAAAAACAACAGTGCATCCGAAGAGTATTGATGGCGCTTCACTTTTTTTCACATTTGTTTACGTTCCAGCCTTATTGCAAAATGGATTAAATTGATTGATTTCCTCAACATTCTACACACAATCCCCTATAATGACTATGTGAATAAAGAGTTTTTCATCTTGAGATGTTTCAGCAGCTTCATTGGAGTTTATCTGTGGTCAGTTCAGCTTATTTGACATGATCTGAAAAGGCGTACACCTGTCTATATAAGGGCCCAGGGTTGACAGTGCATGTCAAAAGCACAAACCAAGCATGAAGACAAAGGAATTGTTTGTTGACCTCAGAGACAGGATTGTCTGGAGGCACAAGGCTGGGGAAGCTTACAGAAACATTTCTGCTGCTCTGAAAGTTCCAATGAGCACATCAGCCTCCATCATCTGTTAGTGGAAGATGTTTAACCACCAGGACTCTTCCTAGAGTTGGCCGGCCATCTAACCTGAGTGATCGGGGGAGAAGGGCCTTAGTCAGGGAGGTGATCAATAACCCGATGGTCACTCTGTCTGAGCTCCAGCGTTCTTCTGTGGAGAGAGGAGAACCTTACAGAAGGACAACCATCTGTGCAGCAATCCACCAATCAGGCATCTGTATGGTAGAGTGGCCAGACGGAGGACACTCCCCGCCTGGAGTTTGCCAGAAGGCATCTGAAGGACTCTCAGACCATCAGAAACTAAACTCTCTGCTCTGATGAGACTCAAACTGAACTGTTTGGAGTGAACGCCAGGCGTTACGTTTGGAGGAAAGCAGGCAGCGCTCATCACCAGGCTAACAGCATCCCTACAGTGAAGCACGGTGGGGGCAGCGTCATGCTGTGGGGATGTGTTTCAGCAGCAGGAACTGGAAGACTAGTCAGGATAGAGGGAAAGATGAATGCAGCAATGTACAGAGACATCCTGATGAAGACCTGCTTCAGAGTGCTCTTGACTTCAGACTGGGGTGACAGTTTATCTTGGAGCAGGACAATGACCCAAAGCACACCGCCAAAATATCAATGGAGTGGCTTCACAACAACTCAGTGAATGTTATCGAGTGGCCCAGCCAGAGCCCAGACCTAAATCCTATTGAACATCTATGGAGAGATCTGAAAAAGGCTGGACACAGTCGCTTCCCATCCAACCTGATAGAGCTTGAGAGGTTCAGCAAAGAGGAATGGAAAATTCCCAAAGACAGGTCAAGCTTGTGGCATCATATTCAGAAAGACCTGAGGCTGTAATCGCTGTCAAAGGTGCATCAACAAAGCATTGAGCAAAGGCTGTGAATACTGATGTACATCTGATTTTACAGCTTATTAATTTGTAATTAATTTGCAACAATTTCAAAAACTCTTTCTTCACATTGTCATGATGGGGGATTGTGTGTAGAATGTTGAGGAAATCAATGAATTTAATCCATTTTGGAATAAGGATGGAACATATAAACATGTGGAAAAAGTGAAGCGCCATCAATACTTGTACACTTATTTTGATATGTTGTCAATTATGAAACCCTGAAACGAGCATGATTCTACATTTACTGCATTAGTTATTCTGACCGTTCATTACTGCACTGAATGCGTCACATTTTATAAACATTCAAAGTTTCTGCTGAGATTTTAGAATTAAGCTAAATATGTCATCATATTTTATAGTTATTAGTCTTAAAATATTGTAACATAGCCTTAAATTATCTACAAATTACTGGACTGTCCATTTTTCACTACACTTTTTTTCACCACAAGCATGAGCTTGCTATCAAGAAAACCACGTCTATGAAATGTGGACACAAAACTGAAGAAGGATAATAATGTATAAGTAACAGGAGCTAATAATGCTTTGTTATTCTTCTGTAGTGTCATCCCAGTGGGTGTCTGATCGACCTGTGTCTGCAAATGGGAGTGATCATGGTGCTGAAACAGATCTGGAACAACTTCATGGAGCTGGGCTACCCGTGAGTAAAACAAAGCAGGACAAAAACAAAACATCCCAAAACACACACAGAGCTGCGAAGGACTGCTGAAACCGAGAAAACCTGTGTTTCACTCTTCTGCTTCGTTTTTCAGATGTTAGAAAATGCTCATGAAACGTGTCTGCATTCATTTGATTAAAATACAAATCAGCAGATTTATTATTTGTTTTAAAGCAGACCTATTATGCTCCCTTTCACATTATGCAAAATAAGTCTCTGTCTCTACAATGTGTGTGTAAAGTTTCAGCTCAAAATACCACACTGATAATGTTTTCTAAGATTATAGTGCATTTTAGTGACTGTCGCTTTAAATGCAAATGAGATTGTGCTCTCTTCAAAAGAGGGCGGAGCTACAGATGCCTGTGTGTCAGCATAGTGGCAGATTCAAAAATGAGACTAACGTCATATGCTAATGAGGGAGAGATGGTCACTAGTGGGCGGGGCTTTCCCCCTCTGATGACATCATAGAAAGAATGTCAATCAAAGTGTTTCTGCAGACTGTTTATATCAAGTCTGATTATTAAACAATACAAATAATTAATTTAACCATTAGAAGCTGCTTATATTCACACACTGCAGACACACAACTTTGTTTAACCCCCTTATAAAAGTTATTTTTGCATAATACCTTTACATATTACATTTACAATCTATTTAAAATGCTGGATTGTCATGTGGACGAACCCAACACTGTTAGTTTTTTTAAATTACACTGTTAACCCACCAGTTGGTTTCGTCCATATTTGACCAAACATTTAGTTATTTTAACATTTAATTTATTTAAAGCAATACAAAAAAATGAGGATAATCGTTTGTAAGTTATTCTAATGTGCCTGTTAAAGTCATGATACCTTTTATCAGAATAATAAAGATTTGTAAAGAAAAATGTTTATTTGAAAAGTAACTTTTGATCAAATTTAACTTTTTAAAGTGATGACGTGTTGGTGACGTATGTAATACTGTTTCCAGGTGCAAGCCGCCACTCATTTGAATTGAGAAACTATTTATTCATGATCACTTTTAATTCATATCACACAATAAAGTTAATTTTATATTAAGTCATACTGTGCACAACAATCTCTGGGCTTGCTGCATCACAAATACCAAAATTTTAACAATTTAAAAAAAAAATGAATCACTTTCTGGCCATCGGATATTACGCATGGATATATATACTGCGATCAGGATTTTCGAAAGTATTAAAGCGCTTTGTAAACGTTTATAATTACCATTTCATGAGTCTCCACACACAGTTAAATAGAGCGCTTGGACCCGGAAGCCGCTTCGAGTGACGTCACACTTAACAAGCGGATAGCTTTCACCATAAGCCATGGCTGTGTTCAAAATGACATCAATGTATTCAAAGAGCACTGCGAAGGGAGCGCAATTGTAAACACGAAGATCGCTAAAACTGAACTGTAAAAATACTTTGAAGAGGGATGACTTTAATGCTTTTTTTTAATCATTCCAAGTTTAAATGTTAGAATGTTCTAAACGAACAGGGCATAGGGGGATAACTGGGAATAGAACACAGCCAGGAACTGTTTCTAACTACAGCTCCAGAAGTGTAGTTGCAAGCATAGTGACACAGCTTGCGAATGTTCGTTGGAACGACCAAATAAAAAAAAAACTATGTTTGTAACGACACAACTTGCAACCTTAGTTAGCTTACGACGGTTTTCGGAAACGCATCCCAGATTGGCTGATGAGCTTTCTGAGGTGCGCTTTCTAAATGACCGTATTACAAATTCAGCTTTGCATCACAGGAATGTAGTGTGTGTCTTGATTATTCCAAGCAGTGTGTTCTATTTGATACCATCTGATGTTGTTATTGAGCGTATGAGTGCAGAGGTCTGTGCTACTCAATTATTAGCTCAAACAGGGAGGTGTTTTCTGCAGGGAAACGGTCAGATTGTCCTCAGTTCCAGTTCACAGGCCACTGATTCTGCAAACCCTGCAGAGAAAACTGTACAGCTCATCAGAAAGAGACACAGACCACCACACATGATCAAGACAACCGTGATAATGAGGGACGTTAGTTCAGGTTTACAGCACTGCGCTTTGTCCAGCAGTCAAAACATGCATTTAGAGTGCAATAGTACAGCGATGCTCTTTAATATTTTTCATGAAACACAGGAGAAGTGTATCCCCGGTTGTCCTCTCATAGTGTTTAATAGCAGGTTGTTTCTGTGCTGGTGCTCCAGGCTGCTGCAGAACTGGTGGTCTCGGCGTAAGATGAAGCGAGCCGGAGAGCAGAGTAACAGTAAAGAAGAGCTCCCGCAATGGGACAGAGACTGGAACCTGCAGCCCATGAACGCACACGGCCTGGTGGACGAGTACCTGGAGATGGGTGCGTTCGCTTTTCATGTACTGAGGGATTTTTGCTTACTTATATTCATTTAGCAGACTCTTTTATCCAAACCAACTTACACGAGTATTAAGGGATCACTTCAACTGGGGGTTTGTCAAGTCCATACACTCAGAAATAAAGGTAGAAGAGCTGTCACTGGGGTGCTACCGTTTTGAAAGGTACAATTTTGTACCTAAAAGATCCATATTAATACCTCGAGGGTAAATATTAGTACTTAAAAAGTACAAAAGTTTTAAAATTTTAAAGTACTAATATATACTTTTGAGGGACCAATATTGACCCTTCAGGTGCAAATGTGTACCTTTTGAAAATGACCCACCCTATTGACAGCTAGTACCTTTATTTCTGAGAGTGTAGAATAATTGACTTGATTAACGCAAACTCGGGTGTTAGAAATGGCATTAGACGGCATAATCTTGACAGTAATGAGTGCACTGGTTTGTCATATTATTTTGCGTATGTTTTGTGTTCAGTTCTACAGTTTGGCTTCACTACGATCTTCGTGGCGGCGTTTCCTCTGGCTCCCCTGCTGGCTCTGCTCAACAACATCATCGAGATTCGATTGGACGCCTACAAGTTCGTTACGCAGTGGAGGAGACCGATGCCCGCCCGAGCTACCGACATCGGTTAGTTCCTTCACACCAATGCACCCTTTCACAAGACTGTTACCATGTGTTTAACACCCATCAGAATCTTACATTTACATTTAGTCATTTAGCAGACACTTTTATCCAAAGCAACTTGCAAAATGAGGAAAAGGAAGCAACTTATACAACTATAAGAGCAACAATGAATAAGTGCTGTAGGCAAGTTTCAGGTGTGTAAAGTCTAAGAAGAAAAGCATTAGTAATTTAATTTTTTTTTTTTTTTGAGTGCAGTTAGTGGTATAGCCAGAGAGGCAATTGCAGATTAGGAAAGAAAGTGGAGACTAAATAGTTGAGTTTTTAGTGGTTTCATGAAGACAGCGAGTGACTCTGCCGTTCTGATGCAGTATGGGAGTTCATTCCACCATCTTGGCAGATTGAATGCGAGAGTTCGGGAAAGTGATTTCTTCCCTCTTTGGGATGGAACCACGAGGCGACGTTCATTCACTGAACGCAAGTTTCTGGAGGGCACATACATCTGCAGAAGTGAGAGCAGATAAGAAGGAGCAAAGCCAGAAGTCGCTTTGTAAGCAAACATTAGAGCTTTGAGTTTGATGTGAGCAGCAACTGGCAGCCAGTGCAAACGGATGAGCAGCGGAGTGACATGTGCTCTTTTACGTTCATTAAAGACCACTCGTGCTGCTGCGTTCTGAAGCAGCTGAAGAGGTTTGATAGAGTTAGCTGAAAGCCCGGCTAGTAGAGAGTTGCAATAGTCCAGTCTGGAGAGAACAAGAGCTTGAACAAGGAGTTGAGCTGCATGTTCAGATAGGAAGGATCGGAGCTTTCTAAAGTTATAGAGTGCGAATCTTAAATCCTTGATAGTTATTTTTAAAACGGATGTACAGTGGTCCCTCGTTATTTGTGGGAGTAACGTTAAAAAATAACCTGCAATAGGCAAAACTGCAAAGTAGCCAGCTTTTTAAAAAAACATTTTTTTACAATGATCATAGATGTTTTAAGGCTGTCAGCAAAAGGTTCATAAAGCTTTTGTGCGGATAATTTTGGCATCCGGCGTAATGTTCTTTATCCTGCAGTCACTGATCCACAAAGCTAAAGTAGACTCCATTCCTAAGAGGGTCGCACACTGGACGTGCACATTCACATGCTATTTAAGTGAAGTTTATTTATAAAATAATTTCGAGAGGATCACTTGCTTATGATTGCTTGCAGCTGGTCCCGCATTATCCAATTTATGATTCACCAATCAGATGATTCCTAGGCCACTATAAATACCCTCAGTTCCATATAACAGCCATCTTTGTTTTGAAGAATCCCCCCTTCTACCCTCTACTCCTCCTCCTTTCCTAGATGGGTGGCACGGTGGCCCAGGGGTTAGCACTGTTGCCTTACAGCAAGAAAGTCACTGATTTTAGTCCTTACCAAGCCAGCTGATGTTTCTGTGCGGAGTTACACATTCTCCCTGTGCTTACGTGGGTTTCCCCCGGGTTCCCCGGTTTCCTCCCACCGTCCAAAAACATGACATGTCCAAAACTTAAGTTAATTGACTAATCCAAATCAGCACCATAGACATGCTCCTAGTAAGCAGTTATCTCTTTAGAGCGATCACTGTTTGTTCATGAGCTACTACAGCAGGGGAGTTCTCCAGATCTACCTGAACTCAAACTCTCCTCTCGCCCTGCAAACAGGAGGGAGCCCCGTGCTCAAGGATCTTATGAGCTCAGGGCTCTCTCCCGGGGACAGCATGCCAAAGAAAGCCGCCGACTTGCGGTGCCAGTGTGAGTACCCTGATATAAACCTATGCAATTCTAAAATGCATGGCGCTGCGTGGCACAGCACATCCAGTGTGTGACCCCCTTTGCGATGGTCTTGCTGCGGACTACAGCCCTTCTTGTTGGAACTCACACTTTTAGCGATCGAAGATTTATGTTAATTTGGCAAGCTGGATGCATTCTTTACTGCACAGGAGACATGGAGGAGATTGATTGACAATGGTCTACAGCCAATCAGGACGCAGAACACAGCGGGCTGTAAAATAAAAACACGTTAAATTGCATGAAAAAAATCCACCAAACTACGAGGCCACGAACGGTGAATCGCTACATAGCAAGGGACTACTGTGCATTTATATGTATTTACGTATGTTTTAGAGAATCTTTGCATTAAATTACAAAAAGCGAATTACCGCTTATGTGAGGTTTTTGTAAGGCAGCATCTATGGGAGCAGGACAGTAAATTTGACGTTATTCTCTCTTCTAGCTGCCGTTATCAGTCTCACGCTATTTGTAGAAGCCGTACATTGTATTTTGGCTATTGGCCACAAGGTGTCAGTAGGAGACTATATAACTGTGGCTTCACTGCATGGAGTAAGACAGTGTTGGTAGGAAGCGTACCGTCTTGACTCGTAACTGAACGTCTCGTCTCATAACTGAGCATAACAGACAAGTGTGCATATAGATTAAGGAAGTGATTAAGTAGTTCTGTTGATTGGAAAATAAAGACGTTTTTATTTGCATCTATTTGCCTACAGACTCTGACTTTGACGCGTTAAAAAACTTGCTCACTCTACCAACAATAGCGGCATTGGAAAGCCGCTACACTATTTATTTCCTTTTTCTAAAAGTCTTGATAACACCATCCTGGACTTTTTCTGTCATTATTTCAGCAAATAGGATTGTAAAATAACGATTTGTCGTCCTCTCCCATTCACTATCCTCTGAGTTTACACACTATGACAATTTCTGTTGCGGAGAAACCCAGAAATGTGAAAAGGGTCCATTAGCTTGATGTTGGTTCATTTCAACCCAAACTCAACAAGTCATTCTGTTCAAGGCACAATCATTCTGTAATGCAGCTATTTTTTATTAGGTATCTGGCATGGTGTTCTGGAGGGAATTGGAGTTGTGGCTGTCATAACAAATGCCTTCGTCATCGCCATCACTTCAGATTACATCCCTCGCTTCGTCTACGCAATCAAATATGGGCCCTGTGTGGACAAGGGTTACCGACACGAGAAGTAAGAGGATGGCTGCACAAAACAGTTACAGAACAAAACATGTCAATAGTAAAGTGAAGCTGATTTCTTTTGTTAGCACCTCTGGTGACGGGTTATTTACGGGAATCAGCTTCATGTTGGCATGGTCAACTATTCGGAAAGTCTGAAATTCGCTAATTCCTCCTGTGAATTTGTTTTGTTCCAAATATGTCCCATTTACCAACACATTTTAAACATAATAGTTTCAATAAAAGAGGTTTTATTTGTAATAACTAACTTTTTATCTTTGCCACAGTGACATTGCTTGATATGTTACTAGTTATTTTGCAGGATACTAGTATACAGCTTAAAGTGACTTTTAAAGACGTAACCAAGTTAATTAGGTCAATTAGGCAAGTTAGATCTCCAGCTGTATGCTGCTTTTTTGCTATTCTAATACTGTATCTTTGTGTTTTGGATGGCTTTTCCCAGATGTCTAAGAGGATACCTGAACAACAGCCTGTCTGTGTTTGATATGGGTGAACTGAGAAATGGGAGTTATGAAAATCAATACTGCAGGTACTACACAGTACAGTATATTATGTCGTTATATGTTTTTTTGCTAGATTTTTTTGGATTCAAGTGCTTTTTTTGTGCAGGTATCGGGATTACAGAGCGCCTCCGTGGAGTCCTGAACCCTATGAGTTCACCCTGCAGTTCTGGCATGTTTTAGCTGCCAGACTAGCCTTCATCATTGTCTTCGAGGTCAGCGCTACCTTACGTTTATTGTATGAGGATTGTTTACATTAAAATGTAGTTTTGGGTAAGCAAAGACACAATTAGATAGTTAAAGTAGGTTCAATACAAGGTACTAGTGAAATGAAGATTAGCAGGTACAAGCTAACAATGCAGGTAAACCTCAATTCTTAGACTCAAGAAATTAGGTGACTGATGCTAATGATGCTTTTACATCATTGTAAACATGCCGACACACCCAGCAAATTCATGCCTCTTCTAGAGTGTCCTACTTGGAACCAGTTAAAGTGGTGCCGTGACCCGGATGGGAATACGGTTTAGGATTTTATGAAGGCATCTGGTGCATGGTCATTGTATAAATTAAGGCCAAAAGCTGAACAGCACTGCACAAGGATTGGGGCTGACTAGCATGCGTGTTCTGCACCTAGGTAAGAAGTAATATCCTTGGCACACCAAACTTAGTCCTGGAAGGCCGCTGTCTTGCAGAGTTTAGCTCCTTGCCTATACACACCTGCCTGGAAGTTCCCTGTATCAGTGAGTTCCATTGAGAAGAGCTCATTCCTATATCATAATCCCTTCAAAGGGTTTACCCTCCAGAGTGACAGTTTTGAAGGGATTAGGTCAAAGCAATGAGCCCTTCCAAATGGAATGTGCTGTTTGACACCAAATAACATCCCAGCACAATGGATCACAGAGGCTCGAAGTATCCATCAGCTGTACCCTTTGAAATCTTTCAATCCAAAGGGCCTTTCAAAGTGGCCAGGTTTAAGCACTTTGGTTTGGAAAACCACTTCAGTATGCCAGCCATGATTGTTTTTACTCCCATTTGCAGGGTAATTTATACTATTTGGAATTGACTGTATAGCTCGGGTATCACCAAACTTGTTCCTGGAGGTCCGGTGTCCTGCAGATTTTAGCTCCAACCCTAATCAAACACCCCTGAACAAGCTGATCAAGGTCTTACAAGGTATACTTGAAACATCCAGGCAGGTGTGTTGAGGCAAGTTGGAGCTAAACCCTGCAGGGCACCGAACCTCCAGGAAAGAGATTGGTGACCCCTGGTACAGCTAGTACTATCTTGACTTGCTTGTTCAGGTGTGTTTGAATACGGTTAGTGCTAAAATCTGCAGGATACTGACCGTCCAGGGCCAAGTGTGGTGACCCCTAGTAATAACAGCCTATACCACCAAGTGACAGTAGACACTAGAAACACTAGTGTGGATATACAAACTTTACTGTTTGCTCATTTTAAAACAATTACCATTTTGGTCTGTTGATCTTTAATTCTTTTTTTCCAGACATGTTGTTAGGAAAATATTAGCACATCTAAAATAGCCTATCTTGACCTTGTTGATTACTATTCTTCTCATTCACTAAGATGGTGCAGAACAAACCTTGCAAAAAAAACTGACCTTAGAGACGGTAATGCTCAAACCCCACTCCACTGGTCTCGAGGCGTACTAGTAGCAACTTGTGCTAGAAGCTTTTGTCTTAAGCATCCATGCCAAATATCACCGATTGAAACCAAGTAAGCCAAGCGACCCTAAATACCCTAGTACAGGAGTCACCAATCCTGGTCCCGGAGGGCCGGTGTCCCTGCAGGGTTTAGCTCCATCTTGCCTCAACACACCTGCCTGGATGTTTCAAGTATACCTTGTAAGACCTTGATCAGCTTGTTCAGGTGTGTTTGATTAGGGTTGGAGATAAAATCTGCAGGACACCGGCCCTCCAGGAACAAGTTTGGTGACCACTACCCTAGTATATTTAAAAATATATTTCCGTGCTTCGTTTTAGGGCAAACAGAACTGGAAAATGCTGAGTGGCGTACACTATTTTCAAAACTTTAATCACCTCGCGATACAGCATGAGGGCTTGTAAATATGTCACGCTGCTTGGGTGTACCATCAGAAGTCCAATCTTTACATTGGTTTTTATATTTGATGTGGACAAACACAGAATAGAACAGTGTTTAGAATGTACTCAACATGGTGGATCCTCTGCTGCTCGACCCTCCAGTGTACTTGGTGTTATTGTGTTGGACGTTCTTCCCATTTCTGAATCTGACCTCTGTGTTCTCGATTGATTCCTACCTCATATCCACAATTACCGGTTGTGAAAATTTGGGTACCAATGGTAGGTGTTTGGGAAATAATTCAATAAATAAATCTCACAAAAGCTTTGCTGTTTCGAACTGCCAAAACAAACTTAATTTTGGCCGGATTTAGTTTAAAAAGACGCAATTTCAGTTCATTCCTTGATTTCATTTGAAGTATACCAGGGCCTTGAGTATCTAATCTCCCAGAGACTGAATTGCCAAAAAGCCCAACAGTGGTTGAGAATCCAATCGTCAGTATGTTCAAATAGGCTGTCATTGGTCCAGAAAGACTATCATGGCTTTCCTTCATGAAAGGCTCATTTGTTTACTGTTATCTACTGTGGTTAGATACTCAGTGTTAAAGTTCTATGAGTAATGTTTGATTTTCTGTTGTATTCTCCATAGCACCTGGTGTTTGGCATCAAGACCTTCATAGCCCACATGATTCCAGACATGCCCAAAGACCTGTGTGATCGCATGCGCAGGGAGAAATACCTGATGCAGGAGATGGTGTATGAGGCAGAACTGGAGCATCTCCAGAAAGAGCGGAAAAAGAACGGCAAACGTTATCACCATGAGTGGCCTTAGTCGTGCCTGTCCATAAACACACACACACACACATAAATGCCCACAGGAGAACCACATACACGTCCCACGAAGCACATTAATACTTGAGAGTGGCGAACAAAACGTCTTTGCAACCTGCACAACTGCAGCACATATGTGAACACAAGACATTCATGTACAACCGGTCTGCTGCCTTGGACGGCTTTGCTTTATTGACTCCATGCATGGGCTGCCCACTTCAGATTTCCATTGCTGTGATAAACCAGGGAGCGGATTCAGTATTTGAGGTCGAGACCTGATCTCCAGGCGCGCCTTTAGAACCAAGAGTTGGCAGCTGTACTCTGCACCAAAGAGGATTTTCTCGGTCACATGACGCCTGCCTAGGACCTCCAGTAATTCAATATTTTTATCCTGTCGAGGATGTTTGTACATTAAAACTAGTCTACAGGACAAGAACAGAACAGTCTGGCAGAATTTGAAAATGGAAAAAGAAAATAGTAAAGATGTGTACACGAATCGTTTTTTTAGCCACCAGTATCGTTTTCTCCAGGTTTGGACGATCTTTTGTTGACTTTTGAGGTGGTTTGCCTGATCAAATTAAATTAAGATAAATCTGATGGGACATTTTATGGATCGAATTGTCTGAGTTCCCTTTGGAAAGAGTTGGATAAGTTACATGATGTGAAAATGCAACAAGTTTTAAAAAGCACGACTGTCGTCCTAAGAAAAGCTGCACGTTGATAAAGTTAGCTACTAGTTTGATGGAGGCTAACTGGAATAAGACTTCCTGAACCCTGTAAGAGGCGACAACAGTGGTAACTGAGCGAGAAGATGCTGTCTTTAGCATGCTTGTGTTTCAATTCAAACCCGACTGAAGCGTACTGCAAGAAACCACAAGTGGTGCCGTGACCCGAATGGAAGTCTATATTGGGAATGGTGGTAACTGAGCGAGAAGATGCTGTGTTTAGCATGCTTGTGTTTCAATTCAAACCTCAACTGAAGCCTCCTGCAAGAAACCAGAAGTGGTGCCGTGACCCGAATGGAAGTCTATATTGAGAATGGTGGTAACTGAGCGAGAAGATGCTGTCTTTAGTATCCTTGTGTTTCAATTCAAACCTCAACAGAAGCCTCCTGCAAGAAACCAGAAGTGGTGCCGTGACCCGAATGGAAGTATATATATGGGAATGGTGGTAACTGAGCGAGAAGATGCTGTGTTTAGCATCCTTGTTTCAATTCAAACCTCTACTGAAGCATCCTGCAAGAAACCAGAAGTGGTGCCGTGACCCGAATGGAAGTCTATATTGGGAATGGTGGTAGGCCAACTGATACAGGTAAAGGAAAACACACCAACTTTACATCGATTAACTAGCGGCAACAAAATGGACTGTAGTCTTGCCTTGCATCACAAGTATCTGGGTCCAAAATTAAAGACTCATTACATTTAAAAACAGGCTACAAAAAGGAATTCAGTACAACTGGGCCCACCTAGCCTTCCCAAATCTCAACAAATGTCTGTACAAGAGTCTACTCTGCAGCAAAGTCAGTTTCACTTTCCCAACCCCTCGCTCAACTCTGAAATCAATGGATTAGATTGTTCAGTGAAACTCCAGTGTGTAAGTGGAAAATAATGTTTATTGCGCATCTTTTCCAGCATGGCTTGCAGTGGCTTTGCTCTTTCATCAATTTAGTTCATCCTGCAGTTCTGAACCGAGCACTCATACGGTTGGATTGTTTACTATGCAGATGAAGGGCTTTCGGAGCTCCTGTTTTCTGCTTGTGGTCTTTGTCCGGCAGCTACACCTATCATCCGCTGTGAAGCACTTCTCTACCTGCTGTCAGCCAACGTTTACCTGCAAACGCATTTACCGATTCGCCCTCTCCCTCTTCGCTTGCCAGCATCTCACCTTGTGATTGTTGCTACAAAAGAGGTTTCTGGTAACGGTTACCAAATGAAGATCAGTTCGTTTATGCAAATGAACAAGTTTTTATGTACTACGTCGCCTTGAAAAGATATGCAGAACTGTCTTTAAATACAATAAGTCCATTTTACCAACGTACAGTAAAAAGAAAAGGCCAACTTTGGCAGAATAATAGTCAAATGCATGATTTTCGTTTGCATGCAGATAATTAGATTTTTATTATTTTATAAAAGACTGACATTGACTATGGTTTTCTAGTGTGTGTGTGTGTGTGTGTGTGCGCGCAGATTGTGAGGTGTGGTTGTATCAGCGTTTCATTGCCTGCGTTTGTTGCTTGGCTGTGATCTATTCTGTGTGCCTGTTGTGGTTCAATCGATCCTTATACTTGCCCGCCTGAGCATAAGGAAGTGGCTAATTAAGGGATAGCATACTAGCCCATCTTCCTTCCAGTATAGAGTATGTATACTGTGAATATCCTGAGCAGAGATGTGACTAGGGATTCTGGGTCCCATGCACAGGATTTTTTGGAGTTGGCTTTTGTACCAAATAAGGTCAAGTACAGTAAAATTTCAAACAGCATAGCTCAGGCCTGGATTGGCTAATCGGGAGGACCGGGAGAATTCCCGGTGAGCCAGTCCGTTTTTTGGCTGCGAGGGCCGGTGTCCCTAGCTGCTTGCACTCTCGGCAGTCGCACTTTTTTAATTTATTTAATTATTTGATCATAGCCTCACTTTTTATTCATTATTTTGCCACAGCCACGCTCTTTTTATTTATTTTCTCACAGCCCCGTGAGCAAAAAGCAGCCTGCAGGTTAATGATAACGTAACTATCATTCAACCCCAAACAGCGGCACCTTAGTGACTATAAGAATTCGAATAATTAATATTAATGATTATTACCCCTGCTCAATGAAAATCAGATGATTACGTCAATAAATCTGACACAACTTTTATACTATCGCAACAGTGTTACTGTGGTCGAGTGGTCAGCACGTTGCGTTGCGACATCGCCGACCCGTGTTCGAACTTCACTTGAGAAATCATTATTATTATTAATGTTATTTTTTCTCATTTTTATTGTTCAGACATTTAATACTGTTAGGGTTGTTGAATATTTGAAATTCTAAAGCAGCTGTTTTCCTGAAAAAGACGTGATCGTGTCATTAGAAACTGAATTGGAAATGACCTTATTTTATAGTCAGTCGTGAACTGAGGTGGGCCGGTCTAAGACTTGAAACTCCAGGGCTGAAAAGGAGTCCCACTCCGGCCCTGGCATAGCTAATATTAAAAGCAGAGTTCTGAAATGAACCTTCTGTTATTAATTACCTTCATGGCGTTCCAAAACAAACTGTGAGGCTTAGTGGTCGCCTCACAGCTAGAAGGTCGCTGGATCAAGCCCTGGCTGGGCCAGTTGGCATTTCTGTGTTTGCATGTTCTTCCCGTGTTGGCTTGAGTTTCCTCCGGATGCTCCGGTTTCCCCCACAGTCCAAACACAGGCCAAACACAGCCCACACCTCATCAGTGGTGCAATGGTAATGGTTATGATGCTACGAGTATGATTTTGTGCTTACAAAAAAAAGAAAGAAAGAAAGAAAAATTGACTCTGATGCATCTGGGCCATATTTACAAGCAGAGTAAGATGCACACTGTACTTGCCCAGACTTACCCTAATCGAACCAGAATATAGACGTCAACTGCATGAGGTCATAAAGGGTCCGGTGAATCCATGACTTAATTCGAAAGTGAAGAATTTGTTTTAAAATGTTTTAATTTTATTTTTGTGCGCGCGCAAAAGCATTCTTGAAGATTCACGAACTTATGGTTGAACCACTGATGAGGCATGGGCTGTTTTAATGGAGGTTTCGGGGCCTTCGCTGTCTATGGAGGATGAGGGAGCTCTCTCGAGGTCTTACAGATTTAAAATGACACCAGGGTGAGTAATTATATTTTTATTTAACCAACATTCAACCATTATTAATGTAGTTATTCTAAAGAGAAGTAAATTGGCACGATGGACATAAAGGTCAAATTCTTTTTTTTTTCTCGTCATTTTGCTTTACTGTAAAAATGTACATATTTTGTTTATTCTGAATGTTTAGTTTCCTTGGGGTGTGTATGTGTGTTTTTAAAAGTGTGTTTGCATGTGTGTGTGTGTGTGAGAGTTTTGTAAAGCGAGTGCTCCCAGCATGCATCACATTCTTGCACAGATTTTCAAAAGGCAGTGGCTGTGTTCGAAATAGGGTACTACCCTACCAGTAATAATAATACTATGCATGAAATATCGTGAATTATTAATAAACATGCAGTGTGTGAATGCACTGTATTCTGCCATGTATGCATATTTCAGTGTTGTTGAGCAGGGCCAGAATGGCCATAGGGAGCCAATAGGATTGTCAATCTGGCCTGCCATGGTGAATCTGGCCTGACCTCCCCCCGCTCTTCACTTACCTATTGGCACCAGCACCCTAACCCCAACCCCTTCTTGCACTTGCAATTGCTACAACACAACCCCATAAACCTCAAACTAGTCACTTACTGATCATTACTGACCCCCCCTCCCTCCCCCCACTTAGCGATTTCTCCACCTCTCCGCTTAGCAATTACTCCCCTTCCACCCCCTCCTCTTGATTGCTTCTTCCTTCTTCCCTAGTCCCCCCCACCAGCAACCCCTACAACCCCCCATCCTCGTCACTTGTGGATTGTTACACCACAGCACATAAACCCTCCACTTTTCACTTACTGCCCACTACAACACCCCGCCCCCTCTCTTCACTTACCGATCACTACCCTTCCACCCCCTTGCTTTTCACTCACCAATCGCTTCTTCCTACTCGCCTAAAGCCTGGTTTATACTTCTGCGTCAAGTGACCCACGGCGCATGCAAAATGCGTGTAGCTGTGCATTTATTCTTCTGCGCACTGTCTCTGCTGGTCTGCATTTACACTTCCGAAACGCTAGTTGGCAGTGAGGTGTAAATGTTCCTGTGTCGAGTTTCTTCGCTGCTGTTTTGCTTTTCCTGAACACTTCCTGAATGTACAAGTGGCTCAAACTCGCTCATTTTGAGGCAGGAACCGGCGGACGTGCAAAAACTTTAACTATGAGGTAAACACAAAACAAAACTTTCCATCAGGAGCTCCTTCGCAGGACTTCACACTTGTAAACAATCGCTCTATTGGGCTCGCGTCCAGCTCGCGCCATTCACGCGGCCCTCGGTCCCGCCCAGACTCGTCAGCGCTACCAAGCCGACCAATCACAGAGCTTGCGCTACGCGTCGTTGCGACGTATAGTTACAATTTTTGAGAGGTGCACGTCAGCGACATCGACGGCCACGATCAAGGGCTATGCGTCAACGCCATAGCATACACCGGCATTAGAAGTATAAATCAGCCTTAATCCCCCACCAGAAACCCCTACATTCCCCACTACCCCCCCCCCCCCCCTTTCGTCACTTGTGGATCGTTACATCATTAATGCCCCTCCATCACTACACCTGCTCCCCTTCTCTTAACTTCTTGATCGCTAGACCCCCCCCCCCTTCTTTACTTACTTATTGCTCCTGACCCCCAAATCCCCCCTTCCCTGATGTTCCAGGTCCGTCCCTGTTGTCGAGAAAGATCAACCATGATTTCTCAACTGCTCAGTCTGATTTTGTGCAATGAGGTCATGTGACTATGTAGCTTTCTACTGTTCCATACACCATAACATAATAGTGTCCTCAACCTTGTGTGGAGTTAAACTTGATTCACACAAAACACGCAATAAACTCGAGGTTACTTGCTGATTGTTTTTACACTTATGCTAATTTTTAGCGCCAGTTTAATTCGTTGAACTTGCGAGGTGTTTTGAGGTGAATTGTGCACGTTAGCGTTGACCTCAATGTGCATTTAGTGTCGCTCACACCATATGCCCATAGTTTACCTCTGTTTGATTGCATCGACTTTGTGTGTGA
The DNA here is from genome assembly GCF_052040795.2 of Danio rerio. Taxonomy (NCBI): domain Eukaryota; kingdom Metazoa; phylum Chordata; class Actinopteri; order Cypriniformes; family Danionidae; genus Danio; species Danio rerio. The sequence continues at coordinate 38,114,886 of NC_141045.1, forward strand.
TTTACTTGCACAAATACTTAACTCCATGTTTAAGTTTTCAGTCTCCTTTTTCGAACACGATCACTGCATCTGTCCTCCTCAGGCCCTTTGAGTGTTTGCAGATGAGAACTTTGTATCATATTTTCCTAGCTTGAATCAAGTGTTGCTTTTTTAAGTAAATATTTTTGCACTCTCCATTTGCATGGGTACCAGCCCCATATGGGGATAGTTAGTACGCACTCAGAAAAAGACGATTAGATGGTTCTCCCACTTTATAGATTCTCCGCTCGCGCTGAATAAGAATCAAATTAATGTTTCATTTCATGGAAGCACTTTAGGAAAGTCATTTATTTATTACATTACCTCGATTTAGACAAATGTTTAAAATGTAATGGCTAGTTTAATAGGATAGTTGCAATCCATTAAGTTGGTCTAGGTAATGGGTGGCGGGGAATAAACAAGCTGAATATCGGTACTGTTTTGGGTTGCTAAAATCCAAACCAGAGTAACCACGTTATTAGAAATAAAAGTTTGCTGTAGTGCTTTATATTTCATGGACGCCACTGACAGCTGGTCAGTAAATTGAACTCGTGATGTTGATCTGAAAGAGGAAGAAGTCTGTACTATGAAATAACTGTAATCTATGCATGACCTCATTCACGAGTCCCGCACATGCAGGACTCTTGACAAACCTTTGTGTATTTGTGCACTTTTTACTGTGAAGTGTGCATGGCCTATATCTGCTTAAACCAGAGAAGACTGACCTGAGATCAGTACATGTTGTAGTGGTGAATGATCAGTTGTGGTCATCTCATTGACATCAACCTACAGGCTATGGGACGCAAATGTTCTTCAGGGTTTTGTTTTTCGAGGTACTCATGGTTGTGTATGAAATGTCTTCATTGAAAATGGCCGTCAGAAGCACATTCAAGTGATAATGTTTAGAAGAGCAAGAGCATGTATTATACCATGATGGTCGGCGCTTGCCGCTTCTTGCACAGACTCTTTGCTGTACTCAATTCTAATGCAACATCCATCATTAGTCTTACTTCTAAAGCAATGTAACTGTTACTAATATTAAAGAGACTGATGCCTATTTTGCTGTCAAATGTCAGTGCTTACAATCAGACTGTAATTAATGCATAAGCATGATGTGAAACTAGCAGAGTGACTCTAGAGTGTGGCGTCGATGGGCCTCGTTCTGAAACATGAGCAGATTACATTTACATATAAAATGTTCATAAAACCATCCTGACGTAAATGTTGAGATTCGTAGAAATGTGCAGTATGGCTTGAGTTTGTGATTTGCTAAAGCCTGTTCTTAAGAAAAGAGAGTCCAGAAGGTTCTACAGTGTTCTTGCGTCTGGGATTCATGGATGTGGGTTTTGAAATCTTTTGAATATGATAGAATTGTTTTACACACAGATTCCAGAGTTTTGTAAATGTTTCATGAAAGAGGCCTGACGGGCACTATGCTTTGGTGTGATTTTGCCAAGTAGGACTTGTACCTGGATCAACATTCCTGTCAACCGTTAGATTTTGTAGTGACAAGAAGACTTTGTAGTTTCCTGAAGACCTCCATTAGCTTGTTAAGATGTTCAATTATGGTAAAAGAACAGCAAATGCTCACTTCTTTGAAGGGCATGGGTTACCAAATCTGCTCCTGCAGCGCCACTGTCCTGGGCTAGTTACAAAATCACTCCATTGTTTTATTTTTTCTAATACACCTCCTACTTGTATAGTCTAGGAGTTAGTATATATAATAATAGTGTTTTCAAAAGCAGGCGTAGGAGAAACATGCACTGTGGACACGGTTTTACCATCATTTTACATTGCTTTTATCAGTTTTGTGAACCAAGCATTCGGTATCACAAGTACAGCATAGGAGAAAGTGAACTACCAAGCAGAATTGTTGGGATCATACTGCCCTATAGTGTTCATTGTACCTAGAAACTGTAGAAAAGTATATTTTTTGCAGTTTATCAAATATGTAGGCTGCAGCAAGTCATTCCAATAAGATGGACTTAGCTAAAGACCAGGGTAGGGTTGCACCAAAACGTTCTTGCTTAAGCCTCTACTGTGGACTCTGTTCCAGTTTAACTAGGTAAAGCCATGTATGTTGGTGCACTGCAAAAATATTTAGTGCTGCGCAAGTTGTAACCAATGCCTCATTTCTCCTGAGCCGTATGGTACAGAATGATTTGGTACGGGTCATCCTGCTCAGACTATTTTGGCACTTCTGGCAATGGAAATGTGTACTGTACTATACTAAACCATATCGCTCAGTAGAACCGAGCAATTACAGTCCATTTATTTTGCAACTACACAACATTGTAACTTCCTCTTTGTTAGAGGAAGGGGGACCCTAATATGTCCTTTCTGCAAGCCTAACCAAAACTACCTGAGCGGGCTAGGTAAGATCTTCAGGATTACAAGAAAGTTGCAGGTTGGTAAATACATTTGGTTGAGATGTAGTCCTTAAGTTATTGAACCCCACAAATTAAGGTCTTCAGACTCGTTACAAACTTTCAAGCATGCCTTGAGGAGCTGAACTCTGCAGGACCTTGGCAGGGAGCCCAAACCTGTTCTTGGAGGGTCAAAGTTTAGCTACTAACTTAATCTAATTACGCACATCTAAACAAGCTAATCGAGATCTTCAGACTTTCTAGACTTGTATGTTGAAGCTAAAATCTCTGAAATGTTGGTCCACCAGGAGCAGGATTGGGACACCCCAGATGTAGGGCCATGGGTTCGGGTTGGTACTAGGATGGACGTATCAGATGCTCATGGTCCAATTACCTGCATGGCTGAGCTCAGACCCTAACAAAACACACCTGGAAAAAAAATTACACTTGTCCTGCAGTATAGAGTTGCTCAGCCTTGGGTACCAAGCAAGAATTCAAGGGAGAATGTTCAAGCACTCCTAGTCCTAAAGGTTTGCTTGCTTTTGCAATTATCAAATATCCCAAAGTCCTTAAGTAGATTCTTCAGGTGCAGTTAATCTTTCCGGAAAAAGAGATGCCCAGACACCCTAATGAATTCCTGTGGTTTCAGGGTCAGGACTGGGGTTAGGGGTTATAGACCAGAAAATGATCCAGGAGTACATTCTAACTGGCAAAATCCCAGTCACCTCGAATAACTAAATCTCAACGACACCACATTATTTTATTGTTTATACTTCTGATATAAAAGCTGTTTATGAGACTCCTTCATCCTTGTTTACATGTAAAGCAATCAGCAGTATGCATACAAGAATTGTACAAAACATGTCTGTAACATAGATTTGGGGATCAGAGTTTTCTGTAATAAACATTGATTGTATCTTTTAAATGAAATAGTTGATGTGTTCTTTCGCTCGTTACAGCTTTTTCTGAACTATGCTAGTTTCGTTATGGTCAAAGCCGGCATTAGTGTTACCATTTTCCTGTTGGTTATCGCAACTGCACCTGAACTTCTCGTCCATTCTTAAGGTGCATCCCTGGTCTGGATGTTTCTCCCATGCCTTGCCAAAGTCTCCCACATCCTAAGAGAAGCACACATGTTCTGTTTCCATTCAAATGAATCAAATACACATTCTGCAAGACAGTCTGTACCTCTTTGCCTTCACCAAGGTCAGCTTCTGTGAATTTCTCAGTGCAGAAACACAGGACGTCCTTCACTGATCGAGTCATCCCTGGTTTCAACAGTTTCGGGTCCATTGGGCCTGTAGACACCAGAATCTCAGTTACTCCACCACACTAATCTACTTCCCACCCTAAGCATTTATGGCATAGAAAAACTGAAGAATTGTTGACAACTACTTTTGCTTTTGTTGGATTTAGAGTCCAAGTGCTGCAAATAATAGGCCGGATAATATAAAATTGGAGGTGGGAATACTGGAAAAACTTCCCATTTCTGGCACCAATCTAGATGCAATTGACAATTTTACCTTGGAGCTCTCAGAAATGATCAAACGATGATTCTGACTAAAATCAAGTTTTTCAGTCCACCTCAGCGGTGAGCTTAAATCCCACCGAGAAACCTGTTCAAGTGGTTATTTTCAGTAGTGAATTGACCCTTCGCTAAGCCACACCCCAAAACCGCCACCCACCAATCATGGCAACTATAGCTACGCGCAGGGGCTCTGTCAAGCTTTCGAGCGAGTGCACATGGATTGTGCAAATCTCACACCCGGTATCCTTAATGTTTGGACAGGATGGTGGAATTTTTTCCCTTTTCAAACCTAAAGCCTAAGAGGAGAAACGCCAGCGTGGATCAAGCTGTGTGAGGGGTGCTAAAGGAGCTAAGTTGGTTTTGTTTTGATATTCCTGACACATTCAGTGATAGACAGACGGCAATAACTCATAACCTGCTTTGTGTTTTTGTAGGAAACACAGTTTAGATCTGTTTAGGGTAAGAGGTGTGTGTTTCACAGCGGTCTTTTTCCTTTTTTTTTTTTTTTTTTCGGTCGATAATGTAAATAATGCTCTGTTTAAGCCTTCGCCATAACGTTAGTCATACTAATAGCGAATAGGTCATGATGACATGAGTTATTGATCCGGATAATACAAATCTGCGAATCTGTCACTAACTTTACTGAACTTCATATTTCCACCTTATTTCAAGCTACGAATAATTGAAATTACAAATCAACAGAACAAAACCGAGATATGATCACAAACTGAGCACTTACGATTAATATACTTTACCCGCAGCTGTTTTTCAGTCATTTATAAAGAGTACACACACATACTGACAGTTTTAGGTATCTTACTGTACACTGTTATGGGTCAATGATGCTAATAGTCGGCACAAATCCATCAGTTTCCCCTTTCTGGCTGCTCTTTCTATGAATGAACTATGTAAAAGCACTGTCATGCGTGTTTCCTCGTGGGTTAGTAAGGCTATATTTTATTGCACAACAATAATCTATCAGGCTTTTTGGCTAAAAATAGAGCAATTACAGTTTCATTAGTTAATATTAGATTATTAGTAAATGTCACACCTCACTCTGAGCATGAGCCAAGCTGTTGAATGGTTAGCGTATGCAGCGGCTAGGCTAAGCTAGCTTAAATTTTGATTGAATTAGTCTCATCGGTTACCGATGAGATCTAATCGGTTGCCTGTTATTTTGTGAATATACCCCTGTAATGCTCACTGCAGTCCTTTTTTGTCTGGCTTTATCTGATATTTCACCTGTTTGCCAAAAATGACATTATATCCCTGGCAAAGTCTGACACCGGCGCGCACACATTGAAAAAGCCGTGCCAGGCACGAAAGCTTGACAGGCATAGCAACAGTAACTAAGGAGGGCGGGGCTTAGCGAAGGGTCCATTGGAGAACTCCAAGTCGTGCAAGCAGATTTAGCGCATCTCACACTCCAATGTTTAGTTTTGAACACATCTCCTTAGGTAGGGGATCCTATTTCTGATGATCTACCTTCATGCGCAGTCCCAACCTTCCTGTTGGCAATTACCAAGTGTTCCTGTAGGGTTATTCAGATGAAATTGGTTGGAATTGAAACTAAACTAAACTAAACCTGCAGGAAGGTAGATCTCCATGAACAAGAATGATCACCCTTTGTTTTAGGATTGGACTGAGATTACGGCCCCGTTTACACTAATGCGTTTTCGTTTTAAAACGCTTAAGTTTTGCTACGGTTACGCCATCTGTCCACACTACGCCGGAGTTTTCGAGTGCCGAAAACGGAGTGTTTTGGAAACGCTGGAGAGGCTGTTTTCATTCTGAAGCGCTGCTGCTCCGTCTCAGTGTGGATGGGGGAAAACATAGACATCTGAAAACGGAGGCGGGGCTAATGAGATTCGCTAGCTGATTGGGGCTTTTGTGTCATTGCGTATCCTTCCCTTATTCGTCAAGCCTCTATCACATGACTATAACACATGGCTTGGGAGTAACACATGGAAATGGGAGCGTTGTTTGCACTATTGTCTGTTTTAGGCGCCATTGTGCAGTTATTCTTTTGTTACGTTTAGTAACAGCTCGACCTCATCGTCTGTCCACAAAAATACCTCTCTTGCTTTCTTTGCCATCGCGTTTACTGTTCAACCGGCGTCTGTTGACTAAAAATAACCAAATGCCGAGCGAGACACATGCTTCCTGTTTATACTAGAACGCGCATGCCCAGAGTGCGCGAATGGTCACGTGATATAAGTTTTTGGTGGCGTAGTGTGGACGGCGATATGTTCAGAAACCCTAGTGTGGACGCGGATCGTTTTTGATCTAAAACGCCGTTTTAAAACTAAAACGCACTAGTGTAAACGGGGCCTAAGCTGAGCATACATGGTGCATCACATGGAAAGTGTTGACGTTCATAACACACCAGTCTTAACAAGATAGTTCAAGGAATTTGTAACCATTGACTTCTATAGTATTTGTTTATCTTTCTATGGATCTCGATGGGTACATGTTTTCAGCATTCCTCAGGTTATCTTCTTTTGTGTTGAACAGAATAAAAAAAGACTACGTGGGTGAACTATCCCCTTAATAATACAGAACTCTATTAAGGCTCAGGGAAAAGGTGGAGAATTGCTGTGGAAAACTCCATCTGTGTAATGGATGTACAGTATGAGTTGTTTTTATTACCGCTGTGCTTTCATTCTCTGCTCTCTCAGGCGCACGCTCTATAAGTCTAGGTGTTTTGCTGCTGGCGGTGTGTGGGAGAATAGAGGAGTTATTGAAATGCGTCTCTCACCTGTCAGCAGTGTGATGAGCAGACCTGCCGCCACCGTCCCAATAAAGCCCACTGCACTGTAGTACAGGTAGGACATGGAGTACCACGAATCCGCCAGCCAATTCCTGAACACCACAGATCAGTCACATGTTAGCATCTCATCATGACACCGCATTACTACAGCACGATTACATAAAAATAAGACTGTCATTGAAATTGAGACACCATTCAAGGATAACTCTTGTACCCTATGTAATCCACTCCTAAAGAAACAGTTCACCAATTTACTCAAGTTGTTTCAAAGCTTTATGAGTTTCTTTTTCTGTTGAACACTAAAGAAGATATTTTGAAGAATGCTGAAAACCCATAACCATTGATTTTTATAGTATTTTTTTCCAACAATTGCTGTCAATGGTTACAGGTTTTTAGCATTCTTCAAAATATCTTCTTTAGTGTTCAACAAAGAATCTTATGAAGGTTTATAATTTTGAATAAGTAAAATTTTACCCAATTGATTACATTTTTGAGTGAACTATCCCTTTAACAATATAGACATCTATTTTTCCAAATATAGAAGTGAATGGTTACAGATTTCCAACATCTTCTTTTGGGTTCAACTAAATAAAGAAAGTCAAAGAGGTCTGAAACAAGTTAAGGGTGATTAAATGGTGATTTTTGGGTAAACTATCCCCTAAATTCTTTGACTTTCACTGTCTAAAAAGCTAAGCTTCCTTGATCTATGCACTGCAAAAAATGCTTTTCTTATTTAGATTTTTTGTCTTGTTTCTAGTCTAAATATCTAAAAATTCTTAAATCAAGAAGCATTTTCTAGACAAGCAGAACATATTGTCATGTTTTGAGAAATAATATGCCAATATTAAGTGAGTTTTTCCTTAAAACAAGCAAAATAATCTGACAATGGGGTAAGAAAAATAATCTTGTTTTTCCTTTTGACATAAGATTATTCTGCTCACCCCATTGGCAGATTATTTCTCAAAACAAGACAATATGTTTTGCTTGTCTAGAAAATTATACTTGTATTGAGTCCAAATATCTAAAATTTCTCAAATCAAGACAAAAAGTCTAAGTAAGAAAAGCATTTTTTGCAGTGTGATGAACGGGAAAACAGGCCGATATTCTGCTTTGCATAATATTAAGATGGTTTACGGTTGAATATCTTTTCAGGACTTTCAATAGCCACTATGAGGACAACAATGCATATTTTACCTCAGGTTTTGGGGAGAAAGAATCTGAGGTTCGTACTGTTTCGTAATGCTCCTAAAATGTATATTAACCTGGCATGTTAACCTTAATGCAGGGTTCTTACACCTTTTCCATCTTCAAATTCCAGAACTTTTCAGGCACTTTCAAGGTGCATTTGTATGCTTTTTTCATCACCCAATAACCACGGTTAATTACATTTATATATGTTGTATGCACTTTTTAATAATAGTAATAATAATAATAAATAATATATCAACAAAAAAAAAACTTCAGTTATTGGATGAAGTATGTTTTTAAGTTGGTTCTCTTTCTACCTAAAGCTGATATCTCAAGAAATGAGCTTACAGTCAGATTTTGTTTGGGTGTACACTGCAAAAAAATGCTTTTCTTACTTAGATTTTTTGTCTTGTTTCTAGTCCAAATATCTAAAATATCCTAAATTAAGAAGAATTTTCTAGACAAGCAGAAAATATTGTCATGTTTTGAGAAATAATATGCCAATATTAAGTGGGTTTTTCCTTAAAACAAGCAAAATAATCTGCCAATGGGGTAAGAAAAATAATCTTGTTTTTCCTTTTGACATAAGATTATTCTGCTCACCCCATTGGCAGATTATTTTGCTTGTTTTAAGGAAAAACTCACTTAATATTGGCATATTATTTCTCAAAACAAGACAATATGTTTTGCTTGTCTAGAAAATTATTCTTGATTTGAGAAATTTTAGATATTTGGACTCAATACAAGACAAAAAGTCTAAGTAAGAAAAGCATTTTTTGCAGTGTGATGAACGGGAAAACAGGCCGATATTCTGCTTTGCATAATATTAAGATGGTTTACGGTTGAATATCTTTTCAGGACTTTCAATAGCCACTATGAGGACAACAATGCATATTTTACCTCAGGTTTTGGGGAGAAAGAATCTGAGGTTCATACTGTTTCTTAATGCTCCTAAAATGTATATTAACCTGGCATGTTAACCTTAATGCAGGGTTCTTACACCTTTTCCATCTTCAAATTCCAGCACTTTTCAGGCACTTTCAAGGTGCATTTGTATGCTTTTTCCAGCACCCAATAACCACGGTTAAATACATTTATATATGTTGTATGCACTTTTTAATAATAGTAATAATAATAATAAATAATATATCAACAAAACAAACCTTCAGTTATTGGATGAAGTATGCTTTTAAGTTTGGTCTCTTTCTACCTAAAGCTGATATCTCAAGAAATGAGCTTACAGTCAGATTTTGTTTGGGTGTACACTGCAAAAAAATGCTTTTCTTACTTAGATTTTTTGTCTTGTTTCTAGTCCAAATATCTAAAATATCCTAAATTAAGAAGAATTTTCTAGACAAGCAGAACATATTGTCTTGTTTTGAGAAATAATATGCCAATATTAAGTGAGTTTTTCCTGGGTAAACATGGGGTAAGCAAATTAATCTTGTTTTTTCTTTTGACATAAGATTATTCTGCTTACCCCATTGGCAGATTATTTTGCTTGTTTTCAGGAAAAACTCACTTAATATTGGCATTTTATTTCTCAAAACAAGACAATATGTTTTGCTATAGCAATATCTAACAATATAACAATATCTATAACAATATCTAGTCTAATATGATTTAACACACACTTGTGCTTCCAGAAAGTTGCCTTTAAATGTATGTTCCAGCTCTTCAGCGCTGATACTGCACCTGTCTGAGGTGAGCTGGGTCACTGTGGCGGATGTTGGCTCAAATGCAGCAGCAGTGATGTTGCAGCCTGCAGTGTTGAGTTCCAGAGCATGCGTGTTATTGCTGGGTGCTGGGTAAATGAAAGCGCCCACGCCGACCCAGAACGAGAGAGAGATGCCCACGATCAGACCCCCAACTGCCCCCTAAAGAGAAAAGACCACCAATGTAAGACATGCTGCAAGAATCACACAGCAGATGTAGACATGAGGTGGTGTGAAGCAAGATTTAGGCACTGCAGAAACACACATCTTTACTCCCGTAGATATTTAGACTAGAAACAAGACAAAAACTTAAAATCTTAAATCAAGAAGCATTTTATAGACCAGTTTAAGCGATCTGTTTTCAGAAATAATCAGAAAATTGAGCATTTTTGTGGATAAATCTGAGGTAAGTGAAGGAGCGGCGCAGTGGCTCAGTGGTTAGCACTGTGACCTCATAGCAAGAAGGTCACTAGTTTGATTCCTGGCTGGGTCAGTTGGCATTTCTGTGTGGAGTTTGCATGTTCTCCCCGTGTTGGCATGGGTTTCCTCCAGGTGCTTCAGTTTCCCCCACAGTCCAAACACATGGGCTGGAATTGACCAACTAAACTGACTAGTGTAAGAGTGTTTTCCAGAACTGGAAGGGCATCTGCTGTGTAATGCTGTGTTCACACCAGACGCGGAACGCGTGGATAAATTGCGATATTCGCGTGTAAATAGCCGCGTGAATATTTGAGTTTACTCGCTTCATTCACGTGTCAAATTCACTTCAGAACAGACGTGGATTCGCGTGATGGGCAGGGCTTCTGTCTGCCCGAAGACTCTAGCTTCATAGCTAAATGGCTAACATGGATTTTATGAAGAAAATAACAGTGTTTATGTGCTTTATGAAGACTAAAAACAGCGTCGATACGTTTATGGTCGTGTCTGAGTCCACTGCATCCTTTCAGAGGTGCATCCAGCTGTGTGAGCTCTTAAACTCCTCCAGAAACTTAACCTGGATGACGGAGGCTTTCAGCGGTGCTTCTGACTGAGCACAGCCCAGTTTGATGAACTGTTGTCGGTGATGGCTGGAGGATTTCACTCGGAACACCGACAACAGGTTCTACGTCACAATCACGCCCCCACAAGAGCAAGCTTCTGATTGGTTAACGCGGCGCGAATGTACGCTGAAGTTCAGATTTTCGAATTCGAGAGATTCGCGCGAAACGCTCGTTAAGCGCGTCAAACGCGCAAAACGCTCAATTGGGCCCGCGCCATTCGCGCAATTTGCGTCATTCGCGCCGCGCCATTCGCGCGTAATGCGCCGCAGGATGTCTATTCGCGCGTTTGCATTGACTTAACATGTAAATCACTCGCACTTGACGCGCGTTCCGCATCTGGTGTGAACGCAGCATGAAACTTATGCTGGAATAGTTGGCGGTTCATTCCACTGTGGCAACCCTTCATAAATCAGATACTTAGCCGAAGTAAAATGAATGAGTGAAAGAAAAAATTATAATTTCAAACTGAAAACAAGATTATTTTGCTTGTTTTAGGGAAAAACTCATTAATTTTGACTTTAGGTTTTATGAAGTGAAAAATATTGTTTTGTTTACATTTTTTGTTTGTTTTTTCTTCTTTAAACAAGCAAAAAAAAAAAAATTCTAATGGTGCAAATAAAATTTACTGTTTAAACGTTTTTAGTTTAAAATATTTTACACCATTGGCAGATTATTTTTCTTGCGTTGAGGGACAGATTCCATCATCTCGAGTTTCGTGACTGAATGAGATGTTTGTTTTTGCCAAATCCTGACCTTTAGATTAGTGAATGGAAACAGGATTCCCAGAGAAAACAGGCCCAGCACCGGCCCTCCGCACATGCCATGGATACTGAGAGCCGCCTGAGGGATAAAAGCAGAAAACACACTCTGTGATGGGAAATGGAGTGGAAATGGAGTAGGACTGCTTGATATTGGAAAAAATCTGATAATGCAATGTTTTATTTTTCTTTGATAAATATTGTGAATATGAATGCAGTTTCACTAACAGTACTCAGAAAAGCATTGCGATTACTCCGTTTACCTATCTTTGTTTTGTCTTGTTTCTAGTCCATTTATTAAATATTCTTAGTAAAAATATTTTGATTTCACCTTTAGAAAAACGTTTTGCTTAAAATAAGGAAAAAATTATTTGCCAGCAGGGTAAGTAAAATCAGTCACACTTTACGATAGGGTTATATTAGCTAATGCATTTACTAACATGAGCAATGCATTTATTACAGTATTTCTTCATGTTAGTTAACGTTAATCACAACACAGTTGTTCACAGTCAGTTGAGTGTTAGCTAGCATGCATTTATATGTTAATAATTCATTAGTAAATGTTGAACTATGATTAATAAATGCTGCACAAGTATTGTTCACAATTAGTCATGCTAGTAAACATATTAGCTAATGAAACCTTATTGTAAGGTATGACTGAAAGTCTTATTTTCGCTTTGACATGTAGATATTTGGACTAGAAACAAGACAAATTTCAAAGTAAGAAAGCAGGGGTGTCCAAAGTCGGTCCTGGAGGGCCGGTGTCCTGCTGACTTTAGCTCCAACTTCCTTCAACACACCTGCCTGGAAGTTTCTAGCATACCTAGTAAGAGCTTGATCAGCTGGTTCAGGTGTGTTTGATTAGGGTTGGAGCTAAACTCTCCAGTACACCGGCACTCCGGGACCGAGTGTGGACACTCCTGTTTTAGACTCTTAAAATGTTTAGTCACCGGGCTTAAAAACACATGCAGATAATAAACGTTCACTCTGTTATGGTTAAACTATAAATCACATGTGTTCTGTGGCTCCTGGTCAGCTATAATTCAGATTCAACATTGCATTTCTTGCTATGTGATTATTGCAGATGCACACGTTGCCATATCTATACTGAAACCCCATATTGTGCAGCCCTTAAACAGATCATCTGAGGCTGTTTTGAGAGAAACTTTACCTGCACAATTCCTCCCATGTATGATGCCGCCACGGCCATAGTAGTGCAGGCCACACCAAACGCCACACCTGCCAGAGAAAACAGACAGGCAAACATCCATATGGGTGATTTTTAGCATAACTGGCAACACTTTATTACATATTTTCACTCAGTGTGAACTAAATGTGCCCACTGACTGAATCCAGTTAATATTATTATTATATTTATTGTTATTAGGGATGTAACAATATTGTAAATACAGTCATACCGCAATAGTCATTGTTTTCAATATAACCGTAGGCGCATGACTCAATAAAACTATATTTCTGAGAAAAGTTTGCTTGGGCGAATGAAGTGAACGGGAGGTAGCGGGAACTACAATTCCCATCAGCCCAGGCGTGGCCATCATCCTTTGCGGTCTGTTGTCACTACAGACCCAGTAATGCGGAAATGGAGTGTGCTGCTAGTAGCGGGAATGAAAAAGAGCTGGAAATGATCGAACCTAAAGCGGGTTTTAAATCGGATGTGTGGAAGCATTTCAGTTTCTTTCTAAAAAGATACAAAAAAAGGAGAAAAGGTGACAGACAAAGACAAAAACAGTATGCAGGCACTGCCAGACTGTGGTGAAATGTAAGTCGGGGAATACGACTAATAACAGTCATGGGGACTGCAGAACACAGCACACTTGTTAGATTGATGCAGACATTGTACTGCAAAGAGACCTCTATCTCACTCATGGCTTGTCCTCTCAAGTGGTGGAAAAACAATGCACAACGTTACCCACTGCTGTCAACCTTGGCTAAATCATATCTCTCTGTCCCAGAAACCTCAGTCCCAAATGAGAGGGGTTTGTTTCTGTTGCAGGGGACATGCCCAGAGATTACCAGATTATAGTTATATGATAATTTTCCTTAAAAACCCATCTCTATCTAAGTGAGTGATTAAATGTTGAATGTTATGAGTTTTCAACAATACTAAATTAAAACTTTATTATTTGTTTTACATGGTTTAATAGTTTTTTGTTATTAAAATTGAAAAATTGAAGTTCCTGTTTCGAAACGTACAGATAGATGGTTGATTTGTATGTCATTGATATGTTCAGTGCTGAGGTAAATAAACACTTTTTGGCACTTTTTTCGAGTTTTTTCATTAGTTTTGTTTTTCCTGTAAATTATTTAATAAATACCGTACCGTGCCATTCATACCGAGGTATTATCGTACCGTGAAATTCTGATACCGTTACATCCCTAATTGTTATTTTTTTAATAAATTATTGTTCTCATTGCAAAAGTTTAAAAGAAAATGTGGACAGTCTCACTATTTTTTTGCTATTTCCTGTGTGTGTTTCTCACTCAAAAACACCACAGGATCACAAGTTAAAGGTATTTCTAAGTTCTCTTTTTACAAATTGTAGCTCTTCCCAACAGGGAAAACCACCAACAATCAAGAATGCATGATTGTCTTGTCGCAACAAATAATAACTTGACTTCCAGTTGATCATTTGGGATCAGAACTGACTCATATGAAAGGCAAATTCCTCTAGATTTTGCTTATTTGAGCACAATAATATATGATCATGCCTTGACTATTAATGATTTGATTAGGACAGTGCGGTCTGACTCTGCTTAGACTAAAGTCTCATCACTGAACAGGAATAATGTCCAGTATAGAATATAAAGTCCTGCTGCAGTGGAGACAGAATGAATATTGTGTCTGACTCCATCATGAGCTTGGAGGACTGCATCCATACATCTCTGACTCTAATCACTGATTAATAAAGTCATCTGGAATGGCGAAGAAAGCGTTCCTGCAGGACTCCCAGAGCTCATCTGTGTTCATCTCCAATGCCTCATTCTTCATCAGCTCAATAATGTTCATGTCTCGTGACTGGGCTGGCCAATCCTGGAGCAGCTTGACCTTCTTTGCTTTCAGGAGCTTTGATGTGGAGGCTGAAGTATAAGGAGCGCTATCCTGCTGGAGAATCTGCCCTCTCCTGTGGTTTGTGATGTAATGGGCAGCACAAATGTCTTGATACCTCAGGCTGTTGATGTTGCAGATCTCTCGTACGCCCCTATACTGAATGTAACCCCAAACCATGATTTCTCCTTCACCAAACTTGATTGATTTCTATGTGAATCTTGGCTCCATGCTGGTTCCAGTAGGTCTTCTGCAGTATTTGTGATGATTCAGCAAAAAAATGACCTGATGATGAACTAGAAGTCAAGCTATTATTTGTTGCTCTTACAACTGGGATTAACCACAAGACTTTTTGGCAGGTAGTGTGTATGCTGTCAAGACTTTGCAATCAAAAAAATGTGATTATAATGAAAGTCAATGGGGTAAAAACAGCCCCGAACATAACGAAAGGGTAGTCAATTTGCAAAGAGAGCAAAATATGTGTTTAAATGAGATTTGTCAGCAACATTTGCTGAACGTTGTGGCCAAATTAAGACTCAAAATCACCACAGAGTGGATGAAAACACCCCCAACAGCACACAAAGAAGTAAATTATTAAGTCATTTTCATTTTTGGATGAACAATTCATCTAAATGTGAAGTGGTGTCATCGTCAATTCTGAGTTTTAGGTGTTTAAAGCCTCATTGAGCTGCTGAGCTTTTATTTTGGCTCACTTTACTTCTTTATTGACCTACTTCAGCCTCTTAAAAGCCTTGCAGATCTGTCAGCTTTCCATTCAGAATAAACAGACCTTGCAGCTGTTTCATGTCGTCCCTGGCTGTGATTGATCATGACGAGTCTATTGCGCTGATTAAATCTGCTCTAATGCCAAACGACAGGATCAATGTTCTCTTTATGAGTGTGTGGATGTCCTGAGGAAAGTGAGATGTGTTTACAGAGCGCTTTGCTGATCCAGCTGGCCGCTCGGTTGGAGAGATCTGGGAAACACTGGCTCACAAAGTCCTCGTACATCACTGTGGCCAAAGCATTGATACTGGCGGCTACTGTGCTGAAAAGCAGAAGCAGAACAACAAGGCGTTCCTCTACTCAATCAGCCTACTTGATCAGCCAAGACAAAACATTTAGGATTGTTCAACAAATGTAAATACTGTCATTATTTACTCCCAAACTATACTGGAAGTATCTTTTATATACAATAGAGGAAAATATATATAAATTTTCTGTCTCCAAAGACAGTATAGCTGTTTCCATCCACATACTTTAACAGTTTTTTTTTTATGTTGCATTAAAAACCAGTAGATAGAAATGCTTAGATGTGTATGAAATCTTAAAGTGCATATTAAAAACACATACTAAAGTGAGGCGTTATGTCATCAAAATGATTTATGTTTAAAAAATGTTTGACGTGTGCTACTAAATTCTAGCAATAGATGCCTTAAACATGTTAAAAACATGTTAGAAACAAGCTAATCCATGTTAGCAATATGCAAACAACATACTAAGCATGTTAGGAAAATGCCAAAACATGGGGTGAAAAACATACTAGCCATTGTTAAAACATGTTAACTGTATAAGCATATGTTAGCGTTGTGCTAATTGATTGCATTACTGTTATTTTAGCATGTTTTAGCACATGGTTGCTGTACAGTAGTATCAATCATGTTTGTTTAATTGTGATGTTTGTGTTTTTATTCTGTCGTGTGTCATTATTAATCTGTTGTGATGGTTAAGCCAGATAGTTTCCACCCAGGTGGACAATCAAGCAAAAAAAAAACATGTTAGCAAGTTAAAACTTAGCTGTGCTCTAAAGATCCATGCTTAAAATGTTAGCTAGGTCTAAAACCTTGCCAATATGTTATTTAAAAAAAGTGTTAAAATTAAGCTACAAACGTGATAATACATGCTAGCAATGTGCTAACAATGGATAAAACATGCTAGCAACATGCGTAACGCAAAAGTGTTAATTCATGCTAGCAACATGGAATCCAAATTCTAAGCAGTAGCATGTTAGGAATAGGCTTAAACATGTGGTAAAACATGCTACTATAAAGTAAAACAAACAAAACATGTTAGCAAGTTAAAACATTGCTATGCACTAAAGATCCATGCTAGCAATGTTAAAATGATAGACAGGTGTTAAACCTTGCCAATATGGTTTTAAAAAGTGCTAAAATCACAAGAAAATGCAAATTCATGCTAGCAATATGCTAAAACATGCTAAAAATGAATAAAACATGCTGGAAACATGCTTAATGTTTGCAATTTGTTAATTCATGCAAGCAATATGTAAACAACATACTAAGCAGTAGCATGTTAAGAATATGCTAAAACATGGGGTAAAAAACATGCCAATCATTGTTAGAATGTCTTAATTACATTAGCCTATGTTATAAAATGCTAGCAACATGCTAATCCATTGCATTACTGCTATTTTGGCATGTTTAACACATTGTCAATTACATCAGGTTTCCCTTTAATCCGTGTGCTGGAATGTTAAAGCGGCCCTCCTTTGAATTGTCAGTCACTAAAATGAAGTTCTGAAAGTCATTAAACTTTACCTCAGAGTGCCGCTGAAGGCACAGGCCACAAATAACCCCGGCAGTCCCGGAAACGCACCCAGGATTTCCATAACAAAATATGGCATGAGCTGAAGAAGAAACCAACACAACAACAACAAGACCACTGCATTATTAACAGAGCTCACACATTCAGGGAGGGAAATGTGAATCTCCTAATGATGGATTGAGATGATCATATGCTAGAGACTATAGTTAATGAGATGAACATCACCTGATCTGGCGCAGAGATCAGTCCAGATGACCAGGGATCGCAGTGAGAGTAATAAGAGTACATGATCAGGCCAGAAACCACAGCGCAGAACAGAATAATCCACAGACCCAGCAGATTCAGATACAGAGCCCTGAAAACAGACACTCCACATTACCTGAAGCAAGCTTCTGTTATCACGGTCTACATCAGGGGTGGCAAATCCAGTTCCTGGAGATCTACCTTCCTGCAGATTTCAGTTGCAACCCTTATCAAACACACCTGTCTGTAATTATCAAGTGGATTTCAGGTCCCAATTAATTGGTTCAGGTGTGTTTGATCAGGGTAGGAGCTAAACTGTACGGGAAGGTAGATGTCCAGGAACAGGATTGAGCACCCCTGGTCTACATTCACTCACTGGCCACTTTATTAGGTACACTTGTACCTAATAAATGTACTCAACTGGCCTCCACAGTCACCAGAGCTCAATCCAATAGAGCACCTTTGGGCTGTGGTGGAACGGGAGATTGGCATCATGGATGTGCAGCCGACAAACCTGCAGCAACTGCGTGAAGCTTTCACTGAGCAAAATTCATTCATTTTCTTGTCGGCTTAGTCCCTTCATTAATCCGGGGTCGCCACAGCGGAATGAACCGCCAACTTATCCAGCAGGTTTTTACGCAGCGGATGTCCTTCCAGCCGCAACCCATCTCTGGGAAACATCCACACCCACACATTCACACACACACTCATACACTACGGACAGTTTAGCCTACCCAATTCACCTGTACCGCATGCCTTTGGACTGTGGGGGAAACCGGAGCATCCGGAAGAAACCCACGCGAAGGCAGGGAGAACATGCAAACTCCACACAGAAACGCCAACTGAGCCGAGGTTCGAACCAGCGACCTTCTTGCTGTGAGGCGACAGCACTACCTACTGCGCCACTGCTTCGCCCACGGAGCAAAATCTCTGAGGAATATTTCCAGTACCTGGTTGAATCTCTGCCACCAAGGGTTAAGGCAGTTCTGAAGGCAATAGGGAGCCCAACCCGGTACTAGTAAGGTGTACCTAATAAAGTGGCCGGTGAGTGTATATACAGCTCTAAACGTTATTTTTTTAATACACACATCAGAGTTGTGATTAATGTTGAACCATATTAATGCCATTCGAGTTTTGTCCTTCAGTCTGTATGCACTCACCAGCGTGCGTGACCTTCTGTTTTACACGAGATGCATCTCTGAATTGTGGACTGGTTTACTCCATAAATCCCCAGCCAGGTGAAGGTTCCTCCGACACTGAGTGTCCAGAACGTGTGTCTCCTGAGCGGACTCACGTCAAAGCTGCAAACAACAGCGATTTAACACGGTAGAAAGCGTCAGAAACATTGCAAACTTTCATTAGAAGGAAGAAAATGTGTGAAATTAAGAGAATAAAATAGGTTTTAGAGTGAAAATACTGGGCTCAATCCTATTAATCATGGCGAACGGCAAATACAATCTCTTTATATGAATCGCTGTTTGTTTAAAGTTGTTTGTTGCATCTGTAGAAACGATATAGCTCAATTCAGATATATTCATTTGAGCAGTCAGTAGTGTTTCATTGTTCAAGCACATGTTGCTGTAGAACATGACTGCAGTGTGTTTGTGTGTGTGTGCGTTTCCTGAACATACTCAAACACCTGCAATCGTCCTCCAGTGCGAGCGGTGCTCCAGACATTCTCGATCCCTCCAGCTCGACTCGAACCCTGGATCAGCACAGTGAGGAAGCCCACCACCATCACCACCATCTGGAAGGCATCGGTCCACACCACAGCCTTCAGCCCACCCTTAACACACACACACACACACACATACACACACCGAGAGATTTCATTGGGACTCTCCATATCTGTGATGTTTCTACGTCTAAACACCTCTCACAGGGAACAATCTGCATTTTTACATGGTCAAAATATTTAATTCTGGATATTTTTAAGACTTTTTCCTCATGGGGACCTAAAAATGTCCCCACAAGGTAAAATGACTGGTATTGCTATACTTGTGGGGACGTTTGGTCCCCACAATGTGACGAACACCAGGGATTACACACACATAAGCGCACATTCATACACAAACATAGTAACAAACATGCACAAACTCACACAAGCGTACACACACATGCACATGAGGATGCTCTCACATACAAGAACGCAGACACAGAGGTGCACACAAACACACACACAAACACTAACAAGCACATGCAAACACAAACATGCACACACACACATTCATAAGTTCATGCACACACAACACAACCACACACATGCACATGGATACACAAACAAACACGCACGCACACATTCGTAAGTTCATGCACACATGAACACAGCCACACACATGCATACACAAACAAACATGCACACACACATTCATAAGTTCATGCACATACATGAACACAGCCACACACACATGCATGCACATGGATACACAAACAAACATGCGCACACACATGCACATAAGGATGCTCTCACATACAAGAATGCAGACACAGAGATGCGCGCACAAACACACACAAGCACTCATATCCACACACACTGACAAGCGCATGCAAACACGAGCATGCACACACACACATACACATACACACACACACACACACACACACACACACGCACACACGCACACACGCACACACACACGCACACACACACGCACACACACACGCGCGCGCGCGCGCATGTATAAACAAACATTCACACACCCAAACCCACACAAGCATACAAACAAACACACACATGCAAAACCACCACAAGAACGCAAACACACAGCATGCATACAGAAACATACACACAGAAACACACACACACACACACAAGCACATATGCACAAACCTATTTGATACAAGTACAAACATACGCACATACATACGCAAACAAACATGCACACACACAGATAAGAGCACACATGCACAAGCACACAAACATACATAAGCACATGAGGATACTCTCTCACACACACACACACACACACACACACACACACACACACACACACACACACACACAGTGTTTCTGTCTGATCTCCATCCACCGAGTCCATTAGAACAGCCCGTTCACAAGAATCCAAACACTTCTCTCAGAATGAAGCACACAGTGATATTTCCCCATTAGCTTTCCCCAGAACTTGCTGGATATGAAGAAACTAAAAACACACTTCCACATGTGTGAATGTGGCCACAAACCCGTTTCAGATTTCCTGAAAGTCTCTTCATCTGACAATCCGGCAAGTAAAATGCTTTAAATAAATTCGCTTTAGTTTGGTATTTTTATATTAACAGTATTAACTGTGAATGATCCTAATCCATCATCAGAACCACAAAAACAACCACGATCAGCAGAAATAATCATCAATAATTAACGCAATATCATCCATTTCCCTCTGCTTTTGATCAGCTTGGACCGTCAAAATAGAGCCCTAAATCTTTACCAGCCATATCCACACCACTATCATAACGCATACCATCATCATATTCAAATTCTGCATGAATTAATTATATTAAAACTTGCTTTTTTGGCGAGACAAATTAATGATTAAAAATGACATGACAGTAAAATGATTAAATAATTATAGTATAATTATAATTTAAAAACAAATCCTAATAAGCAGTACATTTAACAACCAACCATCTAGGCCTCATTTCTAACAATAAACACAGATCAATTGTAATAAACATACGTATACGCCTATTAATCACTCACCAGTGTGCAGTAAAAAGTGCAGACAATGCCGGTGGCAAAGATAGATCCCCAAAGGTCAAATCCTGTCACTGATGCAGGAAAAACACACAGAAATATGGAGAAAACAGCTCATACATCAAATAAGATGAAGAGAGGTGCAAATGCAGAAATACAGATGCACTGTTGTCCATCCTAATACGCTAAAATCATTGGCTAATTTGTTATTAATTGGTTGTATTTTTCCTTCATGTGCGAGTCTGAACTACATGAATAAGTGTTCCCTATCTTTTTTCATTAGCATAGCATGCTAGTTATGAACATCAGTGGTTTACATGATGAGTGTTGTTGACAGTGTTCCTCTCAATAAGTCGTTATTGATTTAAATTTGACGCTACAGTATTTATAATAACATACCAACTCTCTAAAATTCAGCTAAACAAAGGGGGAAAGCCCCGCCCACAAGAGTCCACCTCTCCTTCATTAGCATAAACAGAGTGAGAAGCAGCCATTAGAGTTTCAAGAGTTGACACTTAGCTGATGATTGATTATGAAGCGTGTTTGGCATGCCGTCCCCGGAGAGAGCCCTGAGCTCAAAGGATCCTCGAGCACAGGGCTCCCTCCTGTTTGCAGGGCGAGAGGGGGGTTTGAGCTCAGGTAGATGTGGAGAACTCCCCTGCTGTAGTTGCTCATGAACAGATAGTGATCGCTCTTAAGAGATATCTACTTACTAGGAGCATGTCTATGGTGCTGATTTGGATTAGTCAATTAAGTGCATGTTTTTGGACGGTGGAAGAACATCGGGTAACCCGGGGGAAACCCACGTGAGCACAGGGAGAACGTGTAAACTCCGCACAGAAACGTCTGCTGGCTTGGTAAGGACTAGATCCAATGACGCTCTTGCTGTGAGGCAACAGTGCTAACCACTGGGCCACCGTGCCACCCATCTAGAAAAGTAGGAGGAGTAGAGGGTGAAAGGGGGGATTCTTCAAAACAAAGATGGCTGTGATATGGAACTGAGGGTATTTATAGAGGCTTAGAAGTCATCTGATTGGCGAATCATGAATTTAATAATGCGGGACCAGCTGCAAGCTATCATAAGCACAAGATCCTCTCCAAATTAGTTTATAAATAAACTTCACTTTGAGAGTTATCAGCCACTATGCTGACACAGAGGCATTTGTAGCTCCGCCCTCTTTTCAAAAGAGAACAATCTCATTTAAATTTAAAGCGACAGCCACCAAAACACCAATATCGGCATCAAAGCCTAACGTTCAGTTTCAGAAAGTTATAAGTAGGCCCACACGGAATCTGTGCGCGCAGAATTCCGCAGATTTTCCACAGAATTCCGCAGATTTTTAGCCCATAATTAATTCTGTTTATTTACTTGAGTAAATGTGTAAATCTGAATTTATTCAGTTTTTATTCAGTAATTTATTACTTATTATTTAATGTATTAAGGTTTTAGTTATGATACTCCGCTGGATACTCCCAAAGTAATTCCGCAGAAATCCGAAGATTTTTACCAAAATTCTCAGCAGAAATAGCAAAAAACGTCCGCAGATTCCGTCTGGCCCTAGTTATAACACATTATCTGTGTGCTGTTTTGAGCTGAAACTTCACACACACACACACTTTATGCCTAGTTTAGACTGCGTGATTTAAGCGCCGATTTTGGCTCGCCGACAGGTTTTGAGAAATCGCCGACAAATGCCTGAAATCACAGGCTAATCGCTGCTTGTGCACGTGAGTGACAATCACACAGTATGAACGATCAAAGACGCCATCTGAGAGAATCGCCGATGAGTCGCCGATGAGATATTTGGCGTGCTGAATATCTGGAGCTGTCGGGGATTTAAATCATGCCGTGTGAATTGAGTCTTGACTGAAAATAACATCGGCGATCGCCTCCAGCCAATGAGAGAGCGGCATTCACTTGCGTGTGTGTGTGTGTGTGTGTATACCTGCTGCAGGTCAGCGGGAGGCTGGGGGAGAAGTTAAAAGCGCTAATTTTCGGTTTATTTGGACCCAGGAAATGGAGGAAAAACTAGTGGAGGTTTGACAGGACTCAGGAGCAACCGTGTCTATTTGACGTTTCATACAGAAAGAAATTAGTTTATTATCAACGTTGAGGAGACATGGCTAATTCCCTTTAAACCCAGGTGAGCAAACATGTACATGTTCTACCCCATTAAAGGCTTCTTTATCATTATGTAGTTAATAACAAAAGATATACGACGTGTTTTTGGCTGTGAGACGTAGTTTGGACGAAGTTGTCGGCGATTCTTCCTATAGTAAAGTCATGCAATGTGAAAGTCCCCGTCGCCGATCCATCTTGCAGTGTAAACAAAGCAGCGACGAAACGCAAGCCCAGATAGTCAAGCAGTGTGAAAACATCTGTGACACGACTGCTTTGAAAATCATGCAGTCTGAACTCGGCATTAGAGACACCTGAAACTTATTTTACATCAGGGGCAATATAGGCCTCCTCTAAATGAATCGCTCAGCTTTAATGTGCACTGTAGCGGAATACTTCACAGACTGACCTTGATTGAGAGCTAAAGCAGGAGCATAAACCACCACACCAGTGTAGAGAATCTGAGGACATCAAGACACAGGAATGAGCATGAAAGCACAGTGTGTTATTCTGAGTGTTGGAAGGATTCATCACACTCACCGTCTGAATGATGTAAATTAGAGTGGCTGCGACGCGAACGAGCTTGCAGAAACGCAACTCCAAATACTGTAAGAAAAAGAAAATCAGAACGCAACAGAGCCTCTACGTGTCAAAAAAGAATGATTATTTCTACTAATAAACTCTAAATACTCTACCAGTCAATAGTTTTGGGATTTTTAAAATAAGCATTTATTTAATCAAAAATACAGTGCAGATTGTAAAATTGTGAAATGTTACTGCAGTATAAAATAACTGTTCAAAAGTAGTTTAACATTTAGTTTAATACTTTATTCCAGTTATTTTAAAGATGAATTTTCAGCTTCATTCCTCCAGTCACATGATTCTTCAGAAATCACTCTAATATTTATTCTTCTTATTATTATTTTTATTAATATTATTATAAATGACAATAGCAATAAAAGAAATAATGCCTGGAGTAATACTTTAATTTGTAACTACATACAATAAGTATATAATTATTTAACAATTTAACATTTTTCTTTTACATTTAATAAATGCCGCCTTGATGAACAGAATAATTTTCACACACAGAAATACAGTTGCTCAACATAAATTTGAAGTTTTGAAAATGACATCTTTAGAAATGGAAAGATGATTAATTTAACCTTGTGCGAAATATTGAAAAACTACACATATTACAAGATTTAATCTAAATTCTATACATTTTTGTTTGTTCGGTCAAACATTTGGGCTCAGTTTTTTTATTTATTTATTTTATTTAATAATTTAAAGAAAATTAGTCAGTTCATTGTCATCATGGCGGCATTTATTAAATGTAAAAAAAGTTACATTGTTAAATATTTATTTATGACATTTTATGTAGTTTGAACTGAAATTATTACTCCAGTCATTATTGCTTTTATTACTATTACCATTAATAATAATAATAATTATGATGATGATAATAATAATGCTAATAATAATGCTAATAATAATAATAATGATGATAATAATATTGTTGATGCTAATAATAATGCTAATAATAATAATAATGATGATAATAATATTGTTGATGCTAATAATAATGCTAATAATAATAATAATGATGATAATAATATTGTTGATGCTAATAATAATGCTAATAATAATAATAATGATGATAATAATATTGTTGATGATAATAATAATGCTAATAATAATAATAATGATGATAATAATATTGTTGATAATAATAATGCTAATAATAATAATCATAATAATGCTATTAATAATAATGCTAACTATAACGATAATAATAATGATAATAATAAAAATAATGATGATGATGATAATAATAATAATAATGCTAATTATAATGATAATAATAATAATAATAATAATGTTGATAATAATAATAATTATTATTATTATAATGATAATAAAAATAATGATAATTATAATGATAATAATAATGATAATAATATTAATGATTATGATGATGATAATAATATTAATGTTGATAATAATAATAATAATGTTGACAATAATAATAATAATAATAATAATGTTGATAATAATAATTATTATTATTATTATAATTATTATTATTATTATAATGTTAATATTATAATATTAGTAATAATAATGATAAAGATTATAAAAATAATAACAACATTAATAATGTTGATAATAATAATAATAATAATAATAATAATAACAACAATAATAATGATGATGATGATGATGATGAAGATAATGATGATAATAATAATAATAATAATAATAATAATAATAATAATAATGCTAGAGCAATTTCTGAAGGATCATTTGACAGAAGTTGGAGTAATGAAGCTAAAAATTCATCATTAAAATCACTGGAATAAATTATTAAATTCAATTAAAATGTAATTAAATTAAATTATAATCTGTACTCTATTTCTGATTAAATAAATCCTGCCTTGGTGAGCAGAAGAAGCATTTCAAAATCCTACAAGAAAACATTTTAAAAGCCTACTGACCCTAAACTTTTGACCGGTAGTGTAATGTGTATCCACAAATGTAATATTGTAAAGCTTCCTATAGAAAATAAGTTGATTTAAATGATAGACTTGTGAGGGGGTGAACATAAAACACCCACCCAAAAGCAGATACATCATACCTCATATGTGCTGGTGATTCCTGACCTGTAAAACACAGGCAGAAAGAGCTCAGCCGTAAAAAACACCACAAACGTGTAGGCGACCCCGAAGATGACGTACGAGGCCCCGAATCTGTAGACGTCTGCCGGAGCCCCGATCACAGTCACAGCAGACATGAAGCTGGCGGTGAGGGACAGAGCCACGGGCCCGCAGGACATCTGACGGCCCCCCACCAGAAACTCCTTGGACGGGGCTTTGTTTCTCTCCTTGATGGCGAAGAAGACGCCGATGCCGGAGGAGACCACGAACAGACACGCAAACACCACATAATCCCCGGCCTGGAACCTGCCCACGGTCTCCATGCTGGCTCAGAAGCTGATCTGAAGTGAGCTGCAGGATCCTGGTCCAGAAAGATCACACTCCTGTTAATCATTGAGGTTTAAACTGCTTAACAATGAAAACAGATTAGACTTTACTCACCTATCTGCTCACGCATTTACACTCAGTCATCTATCTGTCTGTCTGTCTGTTTATACTTTATTCTGTCTATTTATCTATCTGTCCATATCCAACATTCCATCCATATATCTTTACATCTGTAAATCCATCTATCCATATATATATATATATCTGTCCATCTATAGCCATCCATCTGTATATATATTCATCCATCAGTCCAAATATCATCCATCCATCTATATATCTGTCCATCTATAGCCATCCATCTGTATATATATTCATCCATCAGTCCAAATATCATCCATCCATCTATATATCTGTCCATCTATAGCCATCAATCTGTATATATATTCATCCATCAGTCCATAAATCAACCATCCATCTATAGCCCTCCATCTGTCCATCCATCAATCTATAGCATCCATCTGTATATATATTCATCCATCAGTCCAAATATCATCCATCCATCTATATATGTCCATCTATAGCCATCCATCTGTATATATATTCATCCATCAGTCCAAATATATATGTCCATCTATAGCCATCCATCTGTATATATATTCATCCATCAGTCCAAATATCATCCATCCATCTATATATGTCCATCTATAGCCATCCATCTGTATATATATTCATCCATCAGTCCAAATATATATGTCCATCTATAGCCATCCATCTGTATATATATTCATCCATCAGTCCAAATATCATCCATCCATCTATATATGTCCATCTATAGCCATCCATCTGTATATATATTCATCCATCAGTCCAAATATATATGTCCATCTATAGCCATCCATCTGTATATATATTCATCCATCAGTTCAAATATCATCCATCCATCTATATATCTGTCCATCTATAGCCATCCATCTGTATATATATTCATCCATCAGTCCAAATATCATCCATCTATCTATATATGTCCATCTATAGCCATCCATCTGTATATATATTCATCCATCAGTCCAAATATCATCCATCCATCTATATATATATGTCCATCTATAGCCATCCATCTGTATATATATTCATCCATCAGTCCAAATATCATCCATCCATCTATATATGTCCATCTATAGCCATCCATCTGTATATATTCATCCATCAGTCCAAATATCATCCATCCATCTATATATCTGTCCATCTATAGCCATCCATCTGTATATATATTCATCCATCAGTCCAAATATCATCCATCCATCTATATATGTCCATCTATAGCCATCCATCTGTATATATATTCATCCATCAGTCCATAAATCATCCATCCATCTATATGTCCATCTATAGACATCCATCTGTATATATTCATCCATCAGTCCAAATATCATCCATCCATCTATATATCTGTCCATCTATAGCCATCCATCTATATTTATATTCATCCATAAGTCCATAAATCATCCATCCATCTATAGCCCTCCATCTGTCCATCCATCCATCTATAGCATCCATCTGTATATATTCATCCATCAGTCCATAAATCATCCATCCATCTATAGCCCTCCATCTGTCCATCCATCCATCTATAGCATCCATCTGTATATATTAATCCATCAGTCCATAAATCATCCATCCATCTATAGCCCTCCATCTGTCCATCCATCCATCTATAGCATCCATCTGTATATATTAATCCATCAGTCCATAAATCATCCATCCATCTATGTATCGGTCCATCTATAGCCATCTATCTATATTTATATTCATCCATAAGTCCATAAATCATCCATCCATCTATAGCATCCATCTGTATATATATATTAATCTATCAGTCCAAAAATCATCCATCCATCTATTTATCTGTCCATCTATAGCCCTCCATCTGTCCATCCATCCATAGCATCCATCTGTATATATATCCATCCATCTATATATCTGTCCATCTATAGTCATCCATCTGTATATATATTCATCCATCAGTCAATATATCATCCATCCATCTATATATGTCTATCTATAGCCATCCATCTGTATATATTTATCCATGCATCAGTCCATATATCATCCATCCATCCATTTGTATATCTATATATCTGTATATCCTCCTTTCATTCTATCTATATATCCATCCATCTCCATATATGTCCAAACATCCATCTACCATGTTTATCCATCCATCCATCCATCCATCCTTTAATCTATCCTTTAATCTAGTCTATACATCAGTCTATATATTTATCCATCCATCTACATCCATCCATCTGTCCACATGTATGTCTTTCCATCTGTATATCCATCTATCAGTCAATCTATATCCATCTCTATATCTCCATCCATCAATTTATCTATTTATCTGTATATCAGAAATCCATCTATTCTTTTATCCACCCATCCTTTAATCTATCCATCCGTGTATCCATCCAAACATCCATTTTACCTATAAATTCATCCATCTATTAATTGGTCCATCTATATCCATCCATATATCTCTCCATCTGTATATCTATCCATCAGTCCATCCATCCTTTTATCTATGCATCCATCTATATCTCCGCCCATCCATCCATCAATATATTCATCCATCATGTATATGTCCATCCATCTATACCCATCCATCCATCCATCATTTTACCTATCTATCTATCTATCTATCTATCTATCTATCTATCTATCTATCTATCTATCTATCTATCTATCTATCTATCTATCTATCTATCTATCTATCTATCTATCTATCCATTTATTGGCCCATCTATCTATTTATTCATCTGTTCATCAATCCGTCCATTCTTGCCTCCATCTATATATCAATCCACTCATCCATCTGTAGATCCGCCCATTTGTATATCAGTCCATCTATCTGTTCATTGGTCCATATCAATCTATGTCCATCCATTCATATGTATATCCCTCCAGTTATCTGTATGCACACCAATATCTGTCCATCTGTCTGTCTATCAGCAGATTCTGGTTGAGGGTTTTCTGATATTTCAAATTAAATTATATATTTAAATCACTGCATGTCTTCAGTATTACAGCAGTACTGCTGTGTGTCAACAAAGCAGTATATCTTACTTGTGCTACGTTTAGCAAGTAGTTCATTATTCCTCTCTCTTCTTAATTAACCAGTGACATGCTTTAATGGTGTGTGTAATAGTTCATCAACCGTGAAACTCTGTGTAACACAGTGCTGACAGAGTGCTTACAAACAGTGGAAAGAACAGTAAATACTGCTGAACAGCACAAAACGCTGGTAAAAAAAAAAAAAAAAAACAGATTCCAGTAATTTGCATTCAGGAGATCACACTTATAAACTCATTAAATCATTAGTGTTCTGTAACTTGTTTTCCTTTTAATTATTTGCCATCCCACAAAGAATGAAGTCCATACTATATATGTCATTCATACGCACATATAATGATTGGTTAATAATTAAATAATTTACTCCCACTTTACATTAAGCGGCCTTAACTAATATGATCTAACACTGATGTGAATAATTCCCTAAAAAGTTCTTATTGTTCTTATTACACGTTTTTCCATTGTATTTATGCTTGATTAAGTACTTAATTAATGTCTGTAATTACATTTATATTACATTGTTGATCATACCTTACACCTTAAAACTAACCAGGAACACTAAATCTGTTCCTAACCTTACCCATACCCCACCTCTAGAGCACCAGAAGAGTTCTGCAATACATTTATGAGTACATTGTGTTCATCTCTTGATGCAAGTACGTAGTTAAGGACACTTACAACTCGGATGGGTTCAGGCAATGCCTCTGTCCTGTTGCGCTTAAGCCAGGGATGTCCAATCTCGGTCCTGGAGGGTCGGTGTCCTGCAGATTTTAACTCAAACTTGCCTTAACACACCTGCAAGGTTGTTTCTAGAAAGCCTAGCTTGATTAGCTAGCTCAGGTGTGTCTGATTTGGGTTGGAACTAAACTTTGCAGGACACCGGCCCTCCAGGACCGAGTTTGGACACCCCTGGCTTAAGCAAACTTCAGCATAACGAGCAAAATGACCACCTCGTCATATAACATATATCAATCAGTTCAGTAACTTAAAATATGAATTAAAAGTTTTAATGAGTGTTAAACACACCTGTTTAAGTTTTGATGGCAAAACTTGGTATTTCAAGTAATGTCAAGTTATATTAACTTAAATTCTTCAGTAATGACAACAGCAGTGTATATACACAAAGTAATGTACATAAATTAAGATATGCAAATAAACATAAGCTAGAGAATATTTTGGTCTCATTATTGCTGTGCTCATAAACACGAGAGCATGCAGCGGTGATTTAAGAGGGCGCAAAAGAGTACCAGAATTATTATTAATACATTATTTATTTATAATTAAAGTTTCAAAGTAGGGAACATTTTTTTTGGCTTAAACTGTCTATATTTAGATAAAGTAATACAAATGGGCAGTGGTAAATTTTTTGCAAAAAAAAAAAGGACACCAGAATTATTATTATTATTTAATAATTAACATTTCACTTTAGGGCTAATATACTTTTGACCTCTGTTTATATACATAAAATAATGCACAAATTAAGGTACACAAAAGACATATGCTACAAATAATGATCACATTATTACTGTGCTCAAAAATTGGGAGGGGGGGGGGGGGGGGTGCAGAGATAATTTAAGAGCGTGCAATAAAGGGCACCGGAAATAATATTATCCTTATTATTATTATCATCATTGTTATTAATATTATTAATACTTTTGTTTCAATAATTAACATTTCACAGTAGGGCTAATACAATTTTGACTTCAGCTGTTCATACATAAAGCAATGCACAAAAATTAAGGTGTTACAAAACATAAGCTAAAAACATGTTGATCTCATTATTGCTGAACTCTTAAAAAGGAGGGGGGGGGTGGCTTGAGCAGTCCAGAGAGCATGCAAAAAAAAAAAAAAAGGCACCAAAATTATTATTATTATTAATACATTGTTGATTATTAAATAACCTTTCACTGCAGGGCTAATACTTTTGACTTCAACTGTTTATTTGCATAAAATAATGCACATAAATGAAGGTATACACCAAAACATAACGCTCATAAATGGGGGGGGATGCATAAATAATTTAAAAGCATGCAAAAAAGGGCACCAGAATTATTATTATTATTATTATTTTAATACTTTTGTTTTAATAATTAACATTTCACAGCAGGGCAGTAAGGGGGGGGCTTGCGCAGTGATAATTGGAAAGCGTGCAAAAAAGGGGCAGCGGAACTATTATTATTAATAATTCTTTTTTTTAATTATTACCATTTCACAGTAGACTTTAGACTTCAACTCTTTATATACATAAAGTAATGCACATAAATTAATGTATGCAAAAAGCATCTAAAAACATTTTGGTCTCATTATTGCTGCGCTCATAAACCCGGGGGCGCGCAGCGGTAATGTGAGAGCGTGCAAAAGCACAGCAGACTCGGATTACAGCCCTGTGGGTCTCCTCTAGTGCGCACACTTCTATGAAGCGCTCCAGATGTGGACGTCGCCTCTGTCAGGCCGGTCAGACCTCCGCCGTGGACAGAAGCGATCTATCATGTTACCCTTTGCCCTCGGCCTGTTTTTACTGCCTCTTTGTGGCGCGGTCTACGAGGGACCTTTGCTCCCCGAAATGTCCAATGGCACTTTTCACCACTTCTTCGTCCCGGACGGCGATTATGAAGAGACTGAAGACCCCGAGAAGTGCCAGATGCTCTTCAAATGGATCGACCGCAGACCGTGTCCACTGGAGGAAGACCGGGACACGGTTATTAGGGAGGATTTCGTTATAGTAAAGCAGCAGATTGAAGACGCGGCGCGCGTTCTGGAGACTCTCGGGAAGAGCATCTCGTTTGATCTGGACGGAGAGGACAGCTACGGGAAATACCTGAAGCGAGAGATCGAGCAGATCGGCGAGGCTTTCACCAACGTGGAGAAATCTCTGCTGGAGCTGGAGAGCAAGTTCAAGCAGAGCCAGGAGACGGAGCAGAGAGAGGAGAGCGAGTTCAGCAGTAACTTCATCAAGCCCGTGTATGATGTGAGAGAAACGCTGCAGGAGACGCTGGACATCTCATCCGGACTCAAGGATAAACACGAGCTCATTTCTCTGATCGTGAGGAATCACGGCTCCAGGCTAAGCAGGCTGAAAAACGACTATCTGAACGTTTAAGACTTCCTGGGCAGACTTCAGTCCACTTTGGATTGTTCATTTGCGAGTTGTTTTGAAAGACGGAGCTCTAAATGTTCTCCGCTTCTGAAAGTATTTGGTGGTTTTGAGGTTCATTCACTCGTAATAGTTGTAATGCGTTTCCTCGGAGATTAAACATCAGCTATTGATGCTTTAGTGTGCGTTCATAGAAGTTCTTTGATTCAATTCAATTTAATTCATCTTTATTTCTACACTGAAAAAAATTATTCAAAGATGACTCCTTGGATTTACTCAATTTATTACGTTATGTGGTTGTAAACAATTTATTCGGGCTGAATTTAAACAAACAAATTAAGTTGAACATTATTAAATTTAATTTGTTTGTTTAAATTCAACACAAATAAATTGTTTGCAACAGTTCTGCATGCAACACTTTTTTCAGTGAGCGCTTTTACAAAGTTTGTGTCAAAGCAGCTTCACATAGAAGATTATAGTAAACTAAAACTGTTAGTTCAGTTTTCAGAGTTGAAGTTCAGTTTAATTTAATTTTCACTGCTGAAAGTCCAAAAGCAAATCAATCACTGCTTTGATCATTTCTAGACTTGATAATGAGCTCAGACTTGCATAAGGTCATTTTAAAATGAGTTTTGCCAACATAAACCAGAGATCCTGACAGATTCTGTAATGGGAAAACGCTCCCATTACTATCTACTCATTGAATGAAAAGGTGCCAATAATTTTCACCAGCAAACATTGGTGAAAAACATTAGATGTGGTATTTGACAAAGAAAACTAGAATCAGACAAAATCATTGAGGTTAATTCGACGTTAAAATCTCTGCTGTGATTCTGCTGAAAAACATAATACAGTACTGTACAGAGTCATAGTAAAATGTAATTAAATTAGTAAAAAAAAAATATTGATTTATTTAAACCCAAATGGGTGAAATATAGACAAACCCAACCGCTGGGTTTATTGTTTTTGGTAACATACAACTCTACGTTAATAAGAGTTAGTAAACAGTTTATAACTGCATCTACAAACGCTTTACTCCTGACTTAACACATTTATAATGTGCTTAATAATTGTATTTGCATACTTTATTAATGATTAATTTTTCATTACTAAATTTAGTATTGCATTTTTTACAAACCAGTTATTTAAGCATAGTTGGCTGTTTTTTAAGAATTCAGAATGAGTTAGTAAATGACTAATAAACTATTGAAATTAACATTTATAATTGATATTATCCAGCCATACTAATAGCTTATTTGCATGTTACTAAATGCTTTATTAACTCACCTCATCCAATTTTGTGACCTAATTTTAAGTGAGGACTGTTTATGCTTAATAAATCCCTTATAAAGGACAATTAAAGGCTTAGTTAAACTCTAAACAGGACAGAAGAACATTATTCATTTCTATTGGTTTGAGGATACACAAACGAAACTGCATCAAATAAAAAATAAATCTTTGCAACCGTATTGAAAATAAAATTACTGTACAGTTTAAACATTGCATCCTATTTTATAATATTGTTGTTGTTTTATCCAATTTTATATTATAGTTTGACACTCCTGTTATTCAGCAGTGTTTAAACTTTACAGTAATTTCACTTTTTAGATATTAAAGCTTGTTGTTTATTTGATATCGACTCTTCAATTGTCCTTTATAAGGGATTTATAAAGCATGAATAGTCCTCACTTTAGATTAGGTCACAAAACTGCATGAAGCTGAGTTAATAAAGCATTTATTAACATACATGGTAATTATTACATGCCTGAATAATACGATATATAAACAATGACTTCAATAGTTTATTCATTCTTTACTAATTCATTCTGAATCATCTTAAAAACTTCCAACTGCTCTTAAATACTAATTGTTTGTAAATAATGCGATGCTTAATTTTGTAATGAAAAATCAACCAGTCGCTAATTATGAAAGGATAATTATTAAGCACATTATAAATGTGGATATGTCAAGAATACAGCATTTGTAGCAGCAGTAATAAACTGCTTACTAATGTTTATTAACGTAGAGTTAATGCTTAACAGATAATGAATTCACTAGACGCTAATGCTTAACAAATTATTCATTGTGTGTGGATTTTTAAAGTGGTACCTTATTTTTTATGTTTGTTTTGTTTTTTTGCATTTGTGTGCAAAAAAAGATTACAAAGACATGACAACAAATACTTGTATTACATAAACTAGGCATTTTAATCGGTTAATCAGGTTTCAAAGGTTTTACTTTTACAAAGTCAATATATATATATATATATATATATATATATATATATATATATATATATATATATATATATATATATATATTTATATATATTTTTTTTTTTTTTTTTTTTTTTTTTTTTAATTAATAGAGGGACAATGTACAACCTGACATGTTGTGCCAGAGTTAGCCATCAAACTAATTTACATCTGTAGCCCCTTTGCAGGAAGTTGTAACAAGTTTAACAAATAAAAAATAATACAATACACACTTACAGTACAAAACATACAATTAATTATAGTCAATAAAATCAAATCAAGTGAGTGCCAATTTAAGCTGATCTCTCTCTTTTGTATGTAGAATGTTATTTGCCTGATTTATAATGATTTGATCAGCTGTAGTTTGAAATTTACATCCCAAGCTCATTCTAAAAACGTAGCCCCGCATACGTTTCTGCAGGCCACATTTTACGTGGCCGGATGTACATATGGCCGCATTTAGTTTTTTCGAGCGAACTCTACGGGCGGTGTGACGTCGCTTCTCTTCTTTGCGCTCGCAGGCTGTGACGTGTGGAGGGCTTTCCTGCCGCAACTAGTTTTTCCGCTTAGCTCGTAGTGTTACGTCAGCGGAGCGAAGGCACGGAAGAGCCACCAGCGGCGACGACCGGGTTCGAGTCTGGGAAAGAGCGGTTTCAGACATCAGGTAAGATAAAAAACAGAATCCAAAAAATAAAAGCGAATGAGTTCGTGACGGGGCGAGAATGCAGCGAAATCTGAAAACTCGCTCAAAATCGGACGAGGGCTTTTGCTTTTTTTTGCTTTTCTGGACGGCTTTTGTAAATTGTTGCATGGGTTTAGGGAAGGAGGAGGAGAAGGGTGGCTGGGTCAGCCGATTGGTCTTTCAGTCAGTCAGACAGCCGGTCGCTCGACAGCAGCCTCCGGCGGCTTTTCGCGCGAGAACGGCACGCACTCCCGAGAGGTGTTCGAGATGCGAAAAAGTGCAGCACAGCGGCCTCTCACGGAGTCGCGAAGACAAAAACTGCACAAATACTTACCTCCCGGGACGTATTTCGTGGTCTCCAGAAACGTCCGCGGTGCTACGTTTCCACAATGAGCCTGGGTTAGATATTTACATAGAGTTTTTTCTCCCCTAAGGACTTTATATACAGCTCTGTCGCCATCTTGTGGCAGAGTGTCGACCGTCTTTGCTCTGCTAAGTATGACAGGCTGAGGGCCACCAAAGCACTGAATCTCTGAAATTATAAATAATTTTAAAATAGGCACTATCCTTATAAATAAACTGCACAGCTGTAATCTAAACGACTACATTCTCGACTGAAAAGCCTCAGGAGTACATGATGTTGTCCAACAGCTGCAATATTTGTCAAACTGCAGTCCCCTGCCTGCCACTTAAGTGGGTGGAGAAATACACAAGGGGCTGTACGAGTGCTGATATATCTCACAGCTATCAGCCAATCAGATTCAAGAAGCAGACAGAACTGTTGTATAAATGCAATTAATCCGATTATAGCTAAAAGTCCTTTTAAACATCACATCAGTAAAAAAAAAAACGACATATTATTTCAGTCTCACACAGATTTTGAGCATTTCAGGCTGAATGTCATACGCTTGACTCTTTTGTTTGCAACAGCTGCTGCCAAGATGCTTTATTTCAGCAGACTGCTCTTTTTCAGCGGCTCCTGCTGACGTCCACTTCTGTATGACTGAGGTTTGAGTGATTAAACAAGCTGGTTGAGATTTGGCATTTCCTGCGCCATTAGAACAGAGCGGCTCTTTCTCTTTCTGCCATGTGGAGGAATAATCAAGCTCTTGCTGCAGAAATATACAAAGAAACACAATCTACCTTTTCCTGCTGCCAGCCCTACGAAAAACGCCGGGACGTTTGCTGGCGAACAGCTTTAAATGTAGAGCGTCCATTACCATGAAGACCAAAAACAACACTGACTTTCAGGGCTGATGATACATTTTAATTCCTAACCAGAACAATGAAGCGCTTATAGATGTTTTCTACCCACAATCCCCCCTGGGCGGCGACTGTTTTCTTTTTCCTCCTCACATTCAGGGTTGTAGTCATGCTGGAGGTTAAAAGCTCAAGGAAAGAATGCCTTTGCTAATGGTTTAGGGTTACCAGATCTGAGTCCTTCAGGAACTCTTCATATGGATCCACTTTCTGCAGTTTTGCTCCACAACAACAACATAAATACATAACTCTTTGATTTTTAAGTAAGATGCTGTTTTATCTGCCCGATGTATCTACTTGGGCTTTGATTAATGCATTGGCTTTGTTCGATTTCACAGAAAATGTCCCTGGTGTTTAAAATTAACCAATATCACTCATATCTCAGCCTTCATGTGCCAAATGTGGGAAATTACACTGGAGGATGTTTGTGTGCGATTATGCAAAGCTAGAAGAAAGAGATGCCAATGTGTTTGCTTTTAAAATGCAATCGTTGTGAATTAGCGGTGATGTACTTATGATGACAGCTTTATTTCAGGACTAATGTTGAATATGTATTACATTTCTGCACAGGCAGCAATCAGTGCTGGCAGAGTTATACAAAAAAAAAAAACAAGAGAGATCACATTGGAAAGCTGTGAGCAATAGTTCTACCATAAATTTTGTCAGATATTTTTGCTCTTGATTAATTGGTTCTTTGCCTGGGAATGGGCTTTTGTTGTATTATTTATGCTTGTCGTGTCATCTTTGTTTGTTTCCAGCTCTCTGTATCAAATCGTACCAGTAGTGCACTGTATGAATAGTCTGCTCCAGTTCAATATCCTATGCGGTCCACACGTTTACACCACAACTTAAAAATGCGCCACACATTCTCTATTGGATTCAGGTCGGGACTGTGGGCAGGCCAGTCAAGTACCTGTATCCTCTTCCTCTTGTTGAAATATGCATGGGTGTCCCTGGAGAATAAGGCAGCATATTGTGCTCCAGAATCTCAATGTACTTTTGCAAGATATTTTTGCCAAGGGCACTGACACAACCCCATGACAGATGACAATCTGGATGATCCTTTTCTTCCTTGGTTTGGAGTTTCCTTGGCATGCAGCATCCATTTCTTCCCCCAAAAAAATCCTGAAATACTGATTTATTTGACCACAGTACACGTTTTCACTTTGTGATGGTCCACTCCAGCTCAGAGAAGCCGACGGCGCTTCTGAACACTGTTAACATAGGGCTTCCTTTTGGCGCAGTACAGTTTTAGCTGGCTTGTGTTGGTGTAACTACTTGACAGGTTTGCCTCAGTAGCCATGAGCCCATGTGGTGATTTGGCTTATAGATGAATGAGGATCTTCTTGAGGATTGTTCAGCTTAGGCTTTGGCCCTTGTCCTTTACACACTGAAATTACTTCAGATTCCTTAAATCTCTTAATGATGTTCTGCACTGTTGAAGGTGAGATATCCAAATGTCTTCCTCTCTTTCCTTGAGGAACGATGTTTTGAAACGTTTCAATAAGTTTCTCGTTTTTGGCAAACTTTTTCTTTGCTCCTAAAGGATTAGACCTTTCTTGGATGCTGCTTTTGTACCAAATCACAACTCCAATCATCTGTTGACGTCGCCTGTTTCAAATCACATCATTATTTAACCAATTAAGCTGATTACCAGCAATAAACTGCTCCTGTCACAACTTTTTTGGATATCTACAAATTAAATGAAGTTGACCAGATAAACCAACAAATTTTTTGTGTTCATATTGTCTGCAATGAAAAACAAGTAAAAGTAAATTTAAAAAATGTATTTCTTATTTTATTTATTTACTTTATTTATTTTTTTATTTTTTATTTATAAAATTTGGAAATTTTTCATTTTATTTTATTTCATTTTATTTTATTTGTTCTTAACTTTTTTCTGATTTGGGAATAACCCTCAGACCTGATTTGTGACCCTGGAATCACAAAACAAGGCAGAACCATACATTTTTGTAAACTGAGATTTAAATATGATTTCCATTGATATATAATTTGTTAGAGCACAGCAATAATTGGCCATTTACTGGGGTGAAATCTGGAATCTGAGAGTTCACAAACTGCCTTTAAAGTTGTTCAAATGAAGTTTACAGCAATAAATATTAAATCAAATCAAAATTGTGATAAATTTACAGTAGAAACCCCACTTCCAGTGTCTGTGGATCCAACTAGATGTCCAAAACAGTCATAGCCGTAGTCCTGAGCAGGCTCTAGTCCCAAAGATCCACTTTTCTCCTGATTTTCGCTCCCACCCTGATCAAACTCACCAGCCTGCAGCTTTCTAGGAATCCTGAAGAGCTTGTTCAGATGTGTTTTGTTAGTGTTGGAGCTGAACTCTCCAGGAAAGTGCTTTTTTAGGGCCAGAGCCGCCCATGCAACCAAATGCCTTTATGAATGAATGAAACATCAAATTCTGCAAAACTTTTCCAAGCATACAATTCAAGCATACAAAAGTTCTTTCTTTATAAATGCAAAAATGTATCATAAAATAAATAGATTATAGTTTTACAAAAACCAAACTCTAATCCAAGTTTGGATTAACTAGGAGTCCAGTGTTATTTCTTTTGGGTTGTGCTGTTTAATTCACAGTGTTTGTACAAAGTATTTTGTATACTGTAAACTTCATTACATATTTGGTTAAACGCATTACACATTTATTTCCCCCACTTAAAGTATAAAACATGTTTAGAGATTGATAATTTTCTGATCCCTTAACTCTGATCCCTCTCTCTAACCCTGTTCATTGTTTTGGAAAATAGAAACAAAAGTTTCATACAGTTAACATATAGAGGTTTCACGTTTCTACTGCAAACGTCCAATCCATAATGCTGGAATTAAATTGCTCATCTGCAATGAAATCTAACAAAATCATAAATTCAGTTTCAAAACATTCAAAACTTGTTCTTGAAAGTAGAGCTGTGCATTATAATGCAAAAAAAATTAGATTATCGCAATAATACTCATTCATTCATTCATTCATTCATTCATTCATTCATTTTCTGTTCAGCTTAGTCCTTTTATTAATCCAGGGTCGCCATAGCGGAATTAACAG
Source organism: Danio rerio (assembly GCF_052040795.2). Taxonomy (NCBI): domain Eukaryota; kingdom Metazoa; phylum Chordata; class Actinopteri; order Cypriniformes; family Danionidae; genus Danio; species Danio rerio. Next base: position 38,154,425 of record NC_141045.1, read on the forward strand.
TCAACTTATCCAGCAGGTTTTTACCCAGCGGATGCCCTTCCAGCCTCAACCCATTCCTGGGAAACATCCACACAGACTCATTCACACTCATACACTATGGACAATTTAGCCTACCCAATGTGGGGGAAACAAGAGCACCCGGAGGAAACCCACACGAACGCAGAGAGAACATGCAAACTCCACACAGAAATGCCAACTGACCCAGCCGGGGCTTGAACCAGCGACCTTCTTGCTTTGCGGTGACAGCACTACCTACTGCAACACTGCGTCCCCCTTCGCGATAATAGTATACTGTATGTAAGGTTTTTAAATTTGAACAATCAAATGAGGCCTTACTATCGTTAGCCCCGCCTCCACAGTAGCTGCTGTTCTGCTATTGGCTGGAGCGGCAGAAAAATACCCCAGAGCTGAAGACAAACCCTAATGAGTGAAAAACGACAAGTCAAGACGAGTCAGAAAATACGGCGAGGTTTTCACTCATTTCTAATGTTTTAAAGACTAAATATTTGCACCTCGACAGTTCATAATCTGAATTACATCTTAAAAATATATATTTACCTGTTTATTTTAATATCATTAAATACATAAATTATTTCAATTCTACACGAACTGGAAGTGGCGACCATTTTTAAAAATTTTTTTGTTGTATTGTGACGCAGTTCCTACAGAAACTAAATAATAAATGATAAAAAAAAGTAGGTGTTTCATTCAGAAAGATGTGGAAAAGGGTTTGGGGAGAGTTATTACAAGCTAACACACTCCTCCTGCTCACCATTACTGTTTGTTGTCATAGCCCTGACAGTTGAAGGGGCGTGGTTAAGTAAGTTAGCCCCACCCAATACATCAGACAGACCTAATCTAAAGCTGCGTCCCAAATGTCACACTCATGCACTATGTACTTATGCACTTACACACTCAACAGGACAGTATATGTATGTAGTGGCGTCCCAAATGGCACACTAATGTTTTTTTACTAAGCGGAAATTCAAACCGTTTCCCTGATGACGTTTGACGGTTGCCAAATCAGTGAAATAAACGAACGAATTATCAAATAATACCTGCCGTGAGTATAACCGCAGTCACCATTGGGAGGCGCTATAATCACTTTAGGAGAATTTTGCTTTCACAATCCAAAATAAATAAAGTTATCAACATGTGCGTCCGATAGCTCCGCCCCTTCCGTTACGCAAGCAAACCTGCGGTCGTTGAGTGCGTGAAGTGTCCATCAATACACACTTCACTTTAGCGGCTGAATGAGTGCATCATCCAGGTAATTAAAGTGCACTTATTATTTTTAGAGTTTTCAGTGTGAACACACTACTTACACTATTTATACTACAAAATAGCGTAGAATAGTGCATAAGTATGCGATTTGGGACGCAGTTTAAGACTTAACCTGGAAACAATCAGGAAGTGCATTTTCCGATTTTAATTAAAGATAACAAGGGCAGACTATTGTTTTTGTCTTAATGACATGCACAGATAAATTGTTCAGCACAAAACTAGCAACGTGAGCTAACAACATCAATATTGTTGGTTTTGATTTCATGTGTACTTTAAAAAGCAGTAGCTAAAACAGAGAGAAACGTTACATCATAAGAAGTATCATCGTCGCATTACTCAACTCAAATATTGCACATTTTTCCAGTATCGTCCAGTAACTCTAATGTGGACCCTACAGATGAGTGACAAACTTTAGCAGAAATAATATACAGAAGCTTCCAACCAGTCAACAATTAGCTCCCTTAAAGCCACAGCAGCCGAAACATTCGATTAAAGAACGTAAGCCAAGACTTCTGTATGCTATTGCTTGATGAATACCTTCAAACAATACCTTTAAACACAATAATCGTACTACAGTATGTCTGTGTAGGATTATAATCAGCGGATCACAATGAATCAATAAGCAAGCTGTTCCTTAACTGCAGCATAGTTTTTAGTTTCAGCTGCAGCCCAGGGGTTTCTAGTTGAACTCACTTTTATTTAAATATTTCCCTTGTCTGTTGTGGAGCGCTGAAATGTTTCTTTTAACATGTTTAATACAGTCATGAAAGCTTTCGTCAAATCACATTCAAGAAGATTTCAGTAAAGCCACGGTTTGGGTTGTGAATAGTGTAGTTTATACACTAGTTTATGATTTATTAAATCTGCACTCGGCTTATGTTTTTCACTCGACAGAAGCTTTAATTGCACTCTTATGTTTGTGTTCTCTCACTCTGTAGTAGAGCTGCACGATTCTGGCTAAAATGAGTATCGAGATTTTTTTGCTTAAAATAAAGATCACGATTCTCTCACGATTCTGTAGATGTAAAATAAAGGTATGGTAAAAACAAACATATGGCACAACCTCGATAATAATATTATGTGTAGGTCTACTGGTTTCTATAAATAATTCTATTTTACTTTTAATAATTCTGATGTTGAATTATTATGTTTGAGATATATGCTTGCAATCTGTCATATTAGACAAATTTATTCACTGCATGGTAAAATCAGACATTTGCCATTATCAGATTATAATTAGCAATATATAGTAGGGTTGTAACAATATACCGGTATGACGGTCTACCACGATTTGAACGTGCACGATTATCATACCATGAACAATTGCATATCAACGGTTTTAACCCTTAAAGACCGAGACAGCCGCCCGCGGCTTAAAATAATTATTGCTCTTAAATGTTTAATAAGTTTTGATCCGCTGATCCGATTCATACAATTCAAAGATTGGCATAAAGAAGAGAATCTCAGCTTTCCAGTGCTGTATCACATAACTGAGGCTTTCAGAGGCTCCGGAATCAGTGCGGTTACGTCATCAAAATTTGACAACGCTGATTTGACAAAGAAACGCTCGTCACTGTGTCTCCGGACAAATCAGACATGATACATTGATGCATTGTCCCTCCTCCATGCCCAGATTGGTTCAAACTCGCTATATCACAATTAATAAGCATAGGTTTCGCTTTTGTTTGTGGACCAACACTGAGCTTTTTGAACAACACAGAATGAGAGATAGGCATACATTTATGCGCGGCTAAATAAAACGCAAAAAAAAAAAGTTTTGCATGAAATAATTCTCATAATAAGTACTTTTGCATGCACAGCAGCACAGAAACATGACAAAACAGTGACACAGCAAAGACGAACTGCTGCTCTTGCTGTTTTCAAAAGACGCAAATGAAGGTGCAGCTGTTTGTCTGCATTGCAGACAACCATATCCAAATCCATATCCACAGACAACCATATCCATCTGGCACATAAAACCTAAGGATGTTCCATATTGAATCTAGTTTCGTTATGTAACTATTTATAGTATAGTAAATATTTATATCTATTTTTTACTGAGGATTTGCACCATGTTTATTTGGACTTTATTTGGACTTTGACACATTATTTATTATTTTCTTATTTTTTTTATTTGTTCATTGTAAGTGGTGTTGTTTATAGTAACTAAAAATATATTATTTGGAAAAAGTCAAATTTGCTTTACTGTTCTATTATTTTGTAACATTTGTAACATACCGTATACCGCGAAACCGTCAAACCGTGGTATTGTTTTAGACGATTATCATACCGTGAAAAATTCATACCGTTACAACCCTAATATATAGTAGAGTAGTTATACTGACATTGTAAACATTTATTTTCATGCACAACTGTGGGTTCGCTATGAAAGAAAGAACATATCAAATGCTTCCTGCTGTAATCATAACTCTAAAATGCGATATGATTATTTAAATGAAGTGCACACTTTCGGTTTCATTTTGAAGCTAAATGCTTGTTCATACTTCGCGGGCGGCTCCCAAACGATCACTCTGTGCCACAAACGGAACATTATTTACAACTGTATTACTCGCAACATATGCAGGTTCTGTTCACTAAAGTAGACGCGCGCGCGTCTATCATTAAGTAGAGCACGCGCCCGCCCTCTCTGTGATAACAGCTCACGGTCAGCAGCTCACTTTGTGATTTCCCGATCGCGAAAACATCATTATATGATGACAAAAATTAAATTTTTAGGTGAATTATACCTTATAAATACAGTATGTGATGCATTCAACATCATTTGGAGGTGTCAATGTAACTGAGCAGGCGGTGTGTGAAACAATGAAAAAACTCGTGCAGTCGCCTTTGCTTCTCTCCTGAACTTGATAATATGATTGGCAAAATCGTAGAAATGCTGGATTTAGATCGCCTAGGGGGTCGATTATTTTTTACTCACACTTTTATCAACTTTTTGCCCCCACAGTCCAAACACAAGCGATTTAGGGGAATTAACTAAATTGGCTGTAGTGTATAAGTGTGTGTGTTTCCCAGTACTGGATTGCAGCTGAAAGTGCATGCGCTGTGTAAAACATATGCTGGATAAGTTGGCGGTTCATTCCACGGTGGCGATCGCTGTTCAATAAAGGGACTAAGCCGAAGGATAATGAATAAATGATTATTATTATTGTGTGTGCAGATTTGGCTATAATGTCCTCGAAACTAGCATCCGATGTGGTTGGCACAATATAAAACGCAAACAAGTCAGCCTAATTGTATTTGACTATAAATCTCATGATGTCAATCTTTTTTTTATTTGGTTGGGGATAGTTTTAGGAATAATATAAAGTGTGTTGTAGCTACCATTAGCTCCTAAGGCCTAAGTGTGAGCGTGACTGCTGGAATCTGCCCTCAGTAAACAAACAGCAGCTGGTGCTCATCATAGCACCTACACACACACACACACACACACACACACACACACACACACACACACACACACACACACACACACACACACACACACACACACTATCGCAACACAGAACAGCTTCATCCATTTCTAGCTTAACCGTCAAGTGTGTTTCTCTTTCTTTAGTAACCTTCATCAGTCATTATCATATAAACAACACTGTATCGCCAGAGTGGTTAGCACTTTTAAGAAGCTATTAGCACTGTTTAACGTTATTAGTTGTTATTTTTGTTTAGTTTTGTGATGGGGACTGTAAGGCTTGAGGCTTACGCTGATATCCTGAACCAATAATTGGAAATAGAAAGCAATTGAAGGATGGTGTTCTCCCTTTTGAAGCTAATACGGAAGTAACTGAAACTGCAATTCATCGACTGGCCACTGGGGGCTGGCTCCAGACGTTCAGTGGCTGCAATGGAGCTCATAAAAACATGTTTACAGCCTGGTGCAAACGATAATTTAGATTTAGCTAATCCCTTCATGACAACTGTGAGGGGGTGATTTTTTTTTTTATAACTCATCCATTTCGTTTATATTAAAGTTATATTAAGTCTGCATAATTAAGGGTGTGGCCTCTTGAGTGACAGCTAGGTTTTGCTGGTTGCCGTCATGTTATTCCAGCTGATTAGCTGCTGAACTCTGCATATGCATCGTATCGTTGTGTTGTTTTACGTGGCTTTACACAGTCAGTTGTCTTTTGGAATTATTTCCTACAAATGTGGTTCATTTATAAACTAGTTTCGAGAGGATTACATGCTTACGATTGATCCCGACTGGTGTCGCATCTGGGGTCCGTTCTTCGTACGTGGATTACTCAGTTAGCTGGATTTGGATATTGACGATTTGACATGATCCAGGATCGTTTCGTTCTTCAAAGCTGATCCGAGAGTTGTTGTCATGGCAACAGTTCTGCTAGATCAAACCTGATCGGGAGCAGGTTCAATTCATATAAACATTAGATCGGCTCAGTTCAAGCAAAGATAATACAGAAATATGTTCCCAATTCTGATATTTTCTTACAGTAGTAGTTATATACACTTGGGAAAATGGTACATATTTTTAAACTATATAAATATATATAAAGTTAAAGTCATAAATAAAATAAATAAAGTTATACATATTAATAAAACTTATGCAATCTGCACCCTCGAAATGAAAGTACAAAGACTGCCGCCTGGTGGTGCAAAGAGAAAACTTATTGATATGAACTTTTTAGATCGCTTTAGTACAAATTGTGTATAATAGAAATGCAGAATATGTGACTTTTTTTTAAAGCAATAATACATTTATGCAGTCATAAACATGATTTGATAGTTTATATGCCGGTGATTTGATGCTTCACAAAAGTTTCAGATGCCTTTACCAATATGAAAATGCTTTTGTAAACAACCAGTTATTCTTTACACCGATTAAAAAACGGCTACTATAATAAAGAAAATATTTTCTAAATGTGAAACTAAATACATTGATTTGCATTGAAATACATGATGAATACTCTTGTCTTGACAAATGAAAGTGTAAAGCCTGCAGCTCACAACAAATGTGGAAAGTTATTGCGTGTCATATTAAACAAGCCGTTTACTGCTCATTTGATGTAATTTTGCTCACATGGATAATTGAATATTAATCAGATGATGTCATTACGCTGCTGTGCCGTCAGCCAATCATTGCATTGCTGATCATGATTTCGAGAATCGATAGATCTGTCCTTCACAACACACGCAGCGATCTCAGATCAGTTCATCCAGACATTCTAATCTAATTTGCGAACTTGTTTGAAGAACCAAATTAGCGAGAGATCAGTTATCAAGATTAAAAGATCCAGGATCTGCCAAATCATCTTAGATCATTTAAGCGAGGTACGAAGAACGGACCCCAGCTCCGTATATTGCACCAATCAGATGAATACTGACACACTATGAAAAAAAAAAAACAGAGCTTTCTACTCCAGTCATCTTCGTCTTGAAGAACCCCTGCTTAAACCCCTACTCCTCCCCTTCTCTGATAGGGCGGCATGGCAGCCCAGTGGTTAGCATTGTTGCCTCACAGCAGGAACGCCACTGTTTGCATGTTCTTCCTATGTTCACACAGGTTTTCCTCGGGTTTCCTGGCTTCCTTTCAACGTCCAAAGACATACACAATAAGTAAATTGACGACTTCAAAATAGCATCTTAAGACAACTCTTAGCCAGATACATCTCAGCACGTTCACAAGCAGGGGAGTTCTCGAGACCTATCTAAGCTCAAACTCTCCTCTCACCCTTAAAACGGGAGGGAGCCCCGGCCTCAAGGATATTCTCGGCTCAGGCTCTGAAATAAAGCATGCCAAACATGCTTTATTATCAATCATCAGCTAAGTGTGAATCCTCGAATTATCAGATGATATGGCGTGCTGTGTGCACTTAATTGTGCTCACAAACCATTCAAGTTGCCTCCATTTCCCAGATGAGTGAAACTATATACTTATACACCATCTCTATAAATGTATTTGTTTTATTTAAGATCATTTATAATGTTCTTTAGAGCTGCAATGCACTCCAGAATCTGTCAGATTGATTAGCTGTAGGCTCTAGAACAGTCATCTGAAACGTTGTCCTGTGTTATTCTGCGTTCACACTAGACACGAAGACGTGAATAAATCGCCCAAATCACGCATAAATAGAAGCATGAACATTAGGAGTTTTAGGAGTTTACTCGCTTCATTTGCACATCAGACACGGATTTGCGTGACGGGCAGGGCTTCTGTCTGCCCGGTGACTCGTTGCTAAGTGGCTAACATGGATTTTATTGAGAGAATAGCTGTGTTTATGTGGTTTATGAAGGCTGAAAAACAGCGTAGATTTGTTTGGAGTCGTGTCTGAGTCCACTAGATCCTTTCTGAGGTGCATCCAGCTCTGTGAGTTCATAAACTTCTCCAGAACTATACCTGGATCAGTGGTTCTCAAAGTGGGGGTCGGGGGGCAATGAAGGGGGGGTCGCCTGGTGATTTCCAAAAATCTATTTATTTTTATTAAACCAAAAGAATTAACATATTTTATCAATCGCTATGCTGAAAATAAAAATAGTCGTTTATAGTTACTATATACTATATAGTTACTATAGTAGCTTATAGTTACTAGTTCTATTGGATTGCGACCCCTGGGGTAATTACATTATATTAAAGGCAGCAATAGCGTCAGATGCATTTTGATTTTATAACACCAGGTTATACTTTCTGGCACATTTAAAGCACTGACACACGTTAAAAAAATGTAATTGGTGTGTCTGCATCATTGCATGCAAGGTTTCTTTATTTATAACCACCTCAGAAGATATTGGGTGTCGCGAGTCACTGGTATTGTTATTTTGGGGGTCGCGGGCTGAAAAGTTTGGGAACTGCTGACCTAGATGACGGAGGCTTTCAGCTCTGCTTCTGACTGAGCCGAGCCAAGTTTGATGGACTGCAGACGGTGTCGGCTGGAGGATTTTCCCTTGGGACACCAACAGCAGGCGCTACATCAGAATCACCCCCTCACAAGAGCAAGCTACTGATTGGTTAATGCAGAGTGAATGTCCGCCGAAGTTCAGATTTTCAAAGTCGAGCGATTCATGCGAAACGCGTTAAGCGCGTCAATAGCGCAAAACGCTCAACTCGCACCACTTTATTCACGCAAATCGCGTCATTAGCGATGCTTGATTTGCGCAAATCGCGTCATTAGCGCTGCTTCATTTGCGCAAATCGCGTCATTAGCGCTGCTTCATTCGTGCAAATTGCATCATTAGTGATGCTTCATTCGCCCAAATCGCGTCATTAGCGCCACTTCATTCGTGTGTATCGCACTGCAGGATGTCTATTCGCGCCTTTGCATTGACTTAGCGTGTAAATCACTCGCACGTGACGCTTCTTCCGCGTCTGGTGTGAACGCAGCATTATGCCTGGATTTCATCATTAGCCTTGCATTTACCAACACAGAATATATTTAAAGTGTTTGAAAGTAATTCACGTTTTCCTCCTGTTGAAAAATGTCATAGGTACAATGTTTAGTGGCTCGATGTATTACAACAGTGTTTTTAAAGTCTAAACACTTTATTGATATAGTCTACAACCAAGCACATAGTAAAAATTTAAGTATACTACAATATTTATTACAGTTTACTACAGTTACGCTGTAGTATTCATCAACAGAGTTTAACTACAATAATACATACAGTAAAATACTTTGTATGATTGTACGGTTTAAAAACACTATAGTATTTACTATAGTATTTATCGGAGCATTTGGTCTGCCAATAATTTGAGTTCATATAAGCATCATGCTGACTGTGGTAAAGTGGGAGAATAGTTTGAACACTTCTGAATTTAATTCCTCTTGAAAACAGGGATTTTAAGGACATGTTGTGTTATGTATATGTAATATATCATGTGTTAAATTGTCTTCTTGAGGCGAAGCGGTGTAAAGTGAAGGGCTAAAGGTTTAGCGTGCTGAGAGTTGACCCCAATCTCTGCCTTATTTTCTGCGTCTCACCTCCGAGTCCCTTTTCCCCCAGTGGGACCCCAGTCCAGACCGCAGCGTTCCCCATCCGGCCTCCAGACGCGCTCCAAACCACAGCCGCTGCTGCCACAGCTCCATTATACAGGTTATGGATAATCAAAGCTCCTGTGGGAAGGCAAATGCAGAAGTGTATTTTTATAAGCTGCGCGGCTTTCAGTGGTGCACTTCAGCTCTGATTCCACTTTATTTTGATCGCACAACACATTCTGTTGACTATAAGTAGCGCCAGAGAAAATCTGCGGACATTTTAAGCTAATTCTGAGGAGAATTTTGTAAAAAAATCTGCGGATTATTCGACAGTATCATAACTAAAAACTTAATTTGTGAAATAAATAGTGACACATTTTTAACTTGCATTTAATATTTATAATGCAAATCAAATCACATCCACTAATTTGGTAAACAAAGCAAGTCTCTCATATAATACATCTACTAAAAGACAGAAAATAAAACTTTACAACCTGTATTGTAAAGAAATCATGTGAACATTTTAATACTACTATTATTACAGCACAATAATATTAGTGAAATTAATTAAAAACAAAACTGCATAAATATAAATGTGCACACATTTACACAAATAAATACATAGACTCAATGATGGGCTCAAAATGTGCAGACTTCTGCACGCGCAGATTCCGTGTGGGCCTAATAACACAGTTAATAACTACAGTTGACAATACAGCTGCAGTTACTTGAAAAATTTTTACTTTTTGAAATTTTAATTGTTAATTCAAATGTTTTCAAAAGTTTCCCAGGTGATGTTAAAATCAAGCAGGGAAACAGTATTTCCTATTATATTTTCCTTCAGGAGTCTTGTTTTGTTTTATTTGGCTGATATATATACAGCTCAACATGTTTCTAATCATAATAGTTTTAATAACTCATCTTTAATAACTGATTTATTGTATGTTTGTCATGATGACAGCACATAATATTAGACTAGATATTCTTCAAGACACTTCTATACAGCTTAAAGTGACATTTAAAGGCTTAGCAAAGGTAATTAGGGTAAAGTTATGGTAATTAGACAAGTCGTTGTATAACAGTGGTTTGTTCTGGAGACAATCCAAAACTGATATATAACGTAAGAAGGCTAATAATATTGACCTTAAATAGTTTTTAAATAACTTTTATTCTAGCCGAAATAAAACAAGACTTTCAAGAAGAAAAAATATTAAAGGAAATTCCTGAATATGTTCAACATCAATTGGGAAATATTTATTCAAAAAACAATTAATATAAATAATAATTTTGTATAAATAAATAAAATATTTATATAATATATAAATATATTAATATATAAATATATATTTATATATAAAATAAAAAATATTAAGAATAATTTTGACCGTATATTGTTTTGAATAATCGTGTAATTACAATTATGACCAAATTAATCGTGATTATGATCTTTCCATAATCGAGCAGCCCTACTTCACACTACAGTGCAACTACCTTCAGAATGTCATGATGATAATGTTTATCTTTTCTAAAGTCTTATTTATTTTAATAAAACTAAAAGCCCGCATTCGTTTCAAATTCAAAGAATTAAAAGTGTTTCATTTCTATTGCATTGAGATTCATAGGGAGTATGTAGTATTAAGTCAATTAAACTACATTTAAGATATATAATACATTAAGATATATATTAAAATTTAAAATAATAATTGAAATAAAATTGTAATAAAGTACTTGAAGGCGATGCGGTTGCACAGTAGGTAGTGCTGTTGCCTCACAGCAAAAAGGTCGCCGCTTCGAGCCTCGGCTGGGTCAGTTGGCATTTCTGTGTGGAGTTTGCATGTTGTTTCCTCCGGGTGCTTCGGTTTCCCCCACAGCCCAAACACATGCGGTACAGGTGAATTGGGTAAGCTATATTGTCCATAGTGTATGTGTGTGAATGGGAATGTACTGGTGTTCCCCGGTGATGGGTTGCAGCTGGAAGGGCATCCTCTGCATAAAACATATGCTAGATAAGTTGGCGGTTCATTCCGCTGTGGCGACCCCAGATTAATAAAGGGACTAAGCCAAAAAAACGAATTAATGAATAAAGTAATTGGCAACACGGTGGCTCAGTGGTTAGCAATGTGGCCTCACAGCAAGACGACCACTGGTTCAAGTCCCAGCTGTGCCAGTTGGCATTTCAGTGTGGAGTTTGCATGTTCTCCCCATGTAGGTGTTGGTTTCCTCAGGGAGCTACAGTTGTCTTCCACAAGTCCTAACACATGCGCCACAGGTGAATTGAACAAGCTAAATTGGCTGTAGTGTATGAGTGTGTAAGAAAATCCAAGTGTATGGGTGTTTCCCAGTACTGGGGTTGCAGCAAGAAGGACACCCACCGTGTAAAACATATGCTGAAGTAGTTGGCGGTTCATTACACTGTGACAACCCCTGATTAATAAAGGGACTAAGACGAAGGAGAATGAATGAATGAATGAATGAATGAATGAAGTATTAAGAAGTTGAAGTAACATACCCAACGCTGCTTAAAATAATAAGTAACTATGCCTGTCGGTAGATCACCAAATGAAAGTGTGACCGTGTATTATTTGCATAATAAGGGTTATTGTTTGAATGCTCTATGATTAGAAACCAAGCTGAAACAGCCGGAGCGGTTCAGCGTCCTGGCAGAGACTTTGGCATTTGCTTCATAAAATGTTTAGTCTATGAGTGTTTGGACTTTCGATGTGAAAAACGCAGATCAGATCAGAAACAGCAGGCGGTGAATAAACACACACTTTAATGAGGTTTCACTCAGACTCATTCAGAGCTTTAGAGGATCTTTATGGAATCTAAATTGTCAAACTAGAAATTATTATTTGTATAAGAATGCATGTTTTATATATTATTATTTATACACATTATCTTGGATTAGGTCATTAATTTAGTGACAATATTAGAAAATAAAAAAAGAAATATAATTAATTCAGTTATTCCACCAAATATTATTTCGTAATTCTTATCCAATTAAAGCACTGGTTTTGTGTTGTGTGAAATTTAATTAAAAAAAAAAAAAGCCTGAAAACATGGCACTTTTTTATTGTTTAAACACTTCTGAAACAAATACATTTATTAAATAAACAATTCAATTAATCAATTAATACATTTGGTATTGTGTTGTGTAAAATTTTATGAAAAGATTATGAAAAAATGGCACTTTTGTTTTTTTAAACACTTTTGAAATTAAAATAATTTTATTTAGATTTTTTATTAAATTAAACAATACATAAATAGGGTATTGTGTAAAATTTATTATAAAAGTCTAAAGATGCGGCACTTTTTTGTTGCTTTAACACCTCTGAAAAAAAATGGTATTGTGTTTTGTAAAATTTAATTAAAAAGTCTGAAAATATAACAGCTCTTTGTTTAACACTATTATAATTAATAAAAATAGATAATAATTTAATTAAAATAATAAATTAATTAAATTAAAAATAAATAAATGGGTATTGTGTTGAGTTAAATTTAATATAAAAGTAATAATGTAACGTAATCTGAAATAAATAAATTCATTAAAATAAAAATAAATAAATAAAATGGGTATTGAGTTGTGTAAAATGTAATATAAAAATCTGAAGACATGTCATTTCTTGTTTTTCAACACTTGATATAAAATAATAATATTTATTTATTTATTTATTTATTTACTTCAGAATTTTCAAAATACAACAAGTTAAAAAATCTAATAAATAAATAATTATTATTATTATTGCATTTGTTATTATTACTATTATTGGTATTATTATTAATAATACAATTTATAATAATTATAAAATTATTATTATTAGATATTATAAAGAATGGTTGTTGTTTTTAAACCACAAATCTAGACAAACAAGAACTACAAAATATAAAACTTTCTTAAATACTTTTTGTGTGACACCAGTAAGTCCAACTTATAACTACATTTAAATACAATAAATAAACAAATGAAATGCGTATTGAGCAACTTTAAAGAATAGATTAGTTTTTTGATAACACTTAACACTTCTAATAAAAAATAAATAAATAGATAAATAGGGTATTGTGTTGTGTAAAATTTAACTTTTAAAAGTCTGAAATAAATATTATTTTCAAAAAACAATTTATGTTCAAAAAACAAAACGGTGACCTAACAAATAAAATAAATAAATTATTATTGTATTTATTATTATTACTATTATTCTGATATGTTTTTATTTTAATAATAATAATATTCAATTATTAATAATAAGAAGAATAGTTGTGTTTTTGACAGTAGTTGATCAAACTTATAACTACCACAGAAAAACTAAAATGTTTGTATTTTATTTACCTCGTTTTGTGTAAAGCTGCAGAAATGTGCTCAGCTTGGGTAGTTTTCACAACGCTGGATTGTCAGACATCTGTGCAAACAGACGGATGTGGATTTTGCTCTTGTTTCTGTTTCAGATTCCTGCGCATGGACAAAGCGAGACGCTGCGTTAGCAAACCCAGAGAGTGTTTTACTGAAACAGATATTCACATCCCGACCTGAAAAAACACTTAAGCGCTCACAGACTGCACTGTCACAGGGAATAACGGGAAATCTCCTCAATTTCCCTGAATAATACGCTCATTTAGAGAAGTTTCAAACACAAATATGATCAGCGCCATTTGGAAAATCTAAAGGTTTACCACAGTACTCACACGTGAGCAGTGACTCAGATGTGAGCACGACAGATTATTATCTCAGACATTTTCCACAGTTTATTCACATACACTGTAGCTCAAAGAGGAGTTTTGCTTATTGACTCATATGAGGCTTTCAAAATAACTCTGAAATACACTGAGCTTTGTTAACAGAACGTTTTGTTTGTTTGGTGAGAAACTAATGCATGTTTGATCTGAAAATTTAAACAATAAATCCAGATAATTGCTATTTGATGTGCCTTACTAGACAAGACACTTTTTTGTTTTAATTCACTTGCAACGAATTAATCTGGACTTATAACTACAATTAAATAAATAAATAAATAAAATGGGTGGTGTAAAATATAAAATGTATGCGTACAATTTTAAAAGTCTAAAGATATGGCACTTTCTGATATAAATAAATGAATTATTATTTAATATCAGAATTGTAAAAACTTCTAAAATAAATAAATATATAAATAAATAGTATTACTATTAATATCAGAATTGTTACTGTAAAAAACAAAAAAGTGACAAAAGAAATAAAATCGTTATTATTCTTATTATTAATATTATTGTTATTATTAATTATTCATATTAATACTTATTAATATTTATTATAATTATTAATCAGAAGAATAGTTGTTTTTTTAAACCACAAAATCTAAAGAAACAAGTATTACAAAAAAAAAACTCTTAAATATTTTTTTGTTTGACACTAGTTAGTCAAACTTATAAATACAATTAAATACAATTAAATGCAATGGGCATTGTGTGAAAATTTAAAGTTAAAAGTAGCATTTACACAAACACTAAATTAAGTGTGTTTCAGTTTAAATCGGATTGTTTACATGTCCTATTGGTATCATTAACAAGAACAAATTAAATCATTTTTTATTATTATTATTTGATAGGACAGTAGAGAGAATTGACAGGAAAGCATGGGGAGCAGATAGAGGGGAAGGATCGGCATAGGACCGCGAGGCGGAATCAAACACACTAACCACTACACCACTGGCGCCGAGACCAAATTAAATCTTAATCAGATTTTGCCAATGTATTCTGATGTTTGTGTGATATTATATATATGAAGAGTTCAGATGCAAAAACCTTTAAATGCCATCTGAAATTTTCCTCTAAAATGGCCATTTTAATCAGACTCCTGTGTGTAGGTTCAGTAACTTCACTTGTAACTTCACTGGTCGACCAGTCTTGTTTTAGAGGGGTTTTGGCCACTTCCAGGCTGGTTTCCAACCATTTCAAGCCTGGTTTTAGCTGATCAGACTGGAAAGAGACCAGCTAAAACCATTTAAAACCAGCTTGACCATCCTGGTTTAAGCTGGATATAGCTGGTTTTGGCTGGGCTCCCAGCCTGGCTAGGCTGGTCAAGCTGGTTTTAGCTGGTCATCTCCCATCCCTACCAGGTTAAACCAGGCTGGAAATGGCTGTAAACCAGCTTGAAGTGTCCAAAACCCCTCTAAAACCAGCCAACCATCAAGCTGGATTTTTCAGCAGACCTGGAACCGTCTCTATCATGTGTAGCCCTCTCGCTACTTCAAAGAGGACGTGTCTTTTTCACATTAAATGTATTTTTAGCCAGACTATATTATATCAATGATGTTTTTAGTTTAGTTTGATTCTGAAGAATGCTTAGCTTGGATGGCAAAGACTACGTCCTTTTTATGCCTTTAAAGTGAAATAACTCGTAAACAAAGGAGGCTGAGAGAAATGTTCATTTTCAATGGAAATTTCAGACAGCACTGTATCGGAACTCTTCATATAGCGGTTATTAATATACTATATAATCTGAACACAAAGGTTCTTATTGGGTCCTTAGACAGGAAAAGGAACAGCATTATGTTAACATCAAGATAAAATTATAATTTTACTTAAAACAACTTTATTTTTTTTTACTTTGCCTTAAGTATTTAATTTATGACTATATGCTATGAGGGCCACAGTAAAGACCATTTGACCAAATTAATATTTATTACGCATTTCTGTTAAGAACAATTCAGTCTTTAGTTTGTTCTGGTTTATTTTTCAGAGCCTTCATACTGGGTAAAGCAAACATTTTTATTATTATATTACCCTGCTGAAAAATCCAGCTTTAACCAGCCTAGGCTGGTTGGCTGGTTTTAGCTGGTCGACCAGGCTGGTTTTAGAGGGGTTTTGGCCATTTCCAGGCTGGTTTCCAGCCATTTCCAGCATGACCAGTCTGGTTTAAGCTGGACATAGCTGGTTTTGTATGGGCTCCCAGCCTGGCGAGGCTACTGAAAAAACAGCGTAAACCAGCCTAGGCTGGTTGGATGGTTTTAGCTGGTCGACAAGGCTGGTTTTAGAGGGGTTTTGGCCACTTCCAGGCTGGTTTCCAGCCATTTCCAGCCTGGTCTTAGCTGGTCAGGCAGGGAGATGACCATCTAAAACCAGCTTGACCAGCCAAGCCAAGCTGGGAGTCCAGCCAAAACCAGCTATATCCAGCTTAAACCAGGCTGGTCAAGCTGGTTTTAGCTGGTCATTTTTCAACCTGACCAGCTGAGACCAGCCTGGAAATGGCCAAAACCCCTCTAAAACCAGCCTGGTCGACCAGCTAAAACCAGCCAACCAGCCTAGGCTGATTTAAGCTGTTTTTCAGCAGGGATCACTTCAAATATAGACCTAAAAATACAAACATAAGCTAAAAAGACATTTTAAATCCCCATTTATTTGATGTATAACTCGTCGTCAAAAGTAAATTACCATGATGCTCACTGTTCACTGAAAGGGATCATTACAGCCAAAAAAGTAAATCACACAAAAATGAAAGGCATGCTAGTTTGCTGGAAAATTGTTCACGTTTTTAACATGTGTACTAGCTTGCGATATGTTTTGGCCCCATTGGCCTTCCATAGGTCAGCGTAAACTATTTCAAGCTAACGCTAGCAGAGATTGCAAACTTTCAAAGCTTAACGTTACCTGCTTGTTTTGGAACAGCTCGAAATGTACTGCTAACATCGCGGGTGAATTAGAAAACTCTCTCGTGTTGTTTATACATGGAAATAACAACCATACAGCTGCAGATGCTAAAGTCTCTGAGCCCAGCCGTGTAAACCTAGCGTCAATGCAGCTACCTGTAGAACAAACGCGGGCTTAGTACTGCGCATGCGCTTTGGCTAATGAAGCCTGAAAGGCGTTTTTAAATCTGTACAAGAGCATAAAGAAACATTTATGGCATAATGACAAATATTTTTCTGCTTTCAATACTACTATTCACATTTGAGTCCGGCAAGCGCTTTGAAATTCCCTTCATTTTTATTTTTCCCCATGTTAGTGAAGGTAAATTTAGTAGGCTAGTTTTTAGGTAGGCTAGGATATTGCCTCTTTATTTTACGGTCAATTTCTCTTTTTTAAATTCCTCCATCAACTTCGTCTTTGGTTATGTATTCTGTGTTCATACTATTTCACTACTAGGGTGATATATTGTTTGGTGTACTGCCATAAAGCCTGTCCCTTTTTATTTTGTACCTCATAATCAACTTAGCATGAGCTAGAAACAGAAGCCATTTGCCTTATTGGCTGCATACCATCAGATTGATTTTAAATTTTACATTTCAGGGTTAAAAACCAACACGCTCACAGCTGCTTTCAGTTAAACTGGAAAAATTAAATTAAATATATTAACTCCCTGCTGAAAAATCCAGCTTAAACCAGCCTAGGATGGTTGGCTGGTTTTAGCTGGTCGACCAGTCTTGTTTTAGAGGGGTTTTGGCCACTTCCAGGCTGGTTTCCAGCCATTTCAAGCCTGGTTTTAGCTGGTCAGGCTGGAAAGAGACCAGCTAAAACCATTTAAAACCAGCTTGACCATCCTGGTTTAAGCTGGATATAGCTGGTTTTGGCTGGGCTCCCAGCCTGGCTAGGCTGGTCAAGCTGGTTTTAGCTGGTCATCTCCCATCCTTACCAGGTTAAACCAGGCTGGAAATGGCTGTAAACCAGCTTGAAGTGGCCAAAACCCCTCTAAAACCAGCCAACCATCAAGCTGGATTTTTCAGCAGAGCTGGAACCGTCTCTATCATGTGTAGCCCTCTCGCTACTTCAAAGAGGACGTGTCTTTTTCACATTAAATGTATTTTTAGCCAGACTATATTATATCAATGAACTGTTTTTAGTTTAGTTTGATTCTGAAGAATGCTTTGCTTGGATGAGGCGAATCTTCTGTCCGGGGTTATGATGGATGTGGTTTGGAAGAGTGAAAATATCAGGAACCCAACATAAATTATCTTCTGTTCCCTCAGTCGCGTAAATAGGAACTTTTCGGATCCTTAAAAATGATCACAACTCACAGGAGTCTCAGAAATGTTCAAGTTATACACAAGTTATGAAACAGTCCCGTTATTCAATTCAAGTTTATTTGTATAGCACTTACTCAAAACAGCTCTAGGTGCACATTACTGCATTACAATCAAAATCAGAAAAATGTTGCTATTAGTTACACAACTTTATTAGTTACTAATAACTTCAATTGAACACCCCTGACCTAGAGGTAAGATATAAATAATAAATAAAAGTGGCCCCAACACTGACCCTTGAGGTACACCATGAAGGACTGAAACAGGATCAGAGCGTCTATTCTTTATCTGCCCAAACTGTTTTCTGTCAATTAAATAGGAAGAGAACCAGCGACGTGCATGAAATGTTAATTTTAGGGTGAACTATCCCTTTAAGCTCTCTTTTATGTATTATTGTGCATGTGTCAGTGGTTTAAAATCACTTTCGTGACTATATCACTTTTCAGATATAATGGTTAAACTCTCCGAAATTCAACCACATTTGACAGTTTGGCAGGATGTTAATGAAAAAGTATGAAATTTCACTACCAACAACAGCCCAAAGGCTGTATAAAATTACAACCACAGACAGAAATAGCCGAGATGTCATCTGTGGTCTTTTTAAACAGTTTCTTAGTGTTTTATGTAGCCGTCCAGAAAATAAATACAAGTAATAAAACTCCAGAGCTACATAATATTGTGAATCCAAAACAACCGAATGAGCCACGCACGATGAATCAGCATCCTTTTATTAGAAAACAAAAGTTTCATAACTCAAAAACAAACCACATCCAGTTTAATTTCCCTCAACATGGCTTTCAAAAGCCTGAAGTTATACACGCAGAGGTTCATTTTCACATATTGCCTCCACAATTACTAGCTTTACTTGTGCTGTTCCATAATTTCGATTTATAAAACAAAGAAAAACACATGAGGAAGACACTGAAGACGATAGTATTTAATAGTTGTGCCTTGATCAGTTTTTCTCTTTTCTACATACAGTAGCAGGCAAAGCCAAAACACTGACCCATTTACTGAACGAAAAGACAGATCTGAGACGTTATTACCACTCGTTTCAATCCGCTGAGAGACATAAACAGAGGACAAAGCAAAAGACAGATCGACAATAAATGAACATAATGACAGGCAAAAAAGATGAAGAGAGAAGAGAGCACCATAAGAGATGGAAATCTTCAGTAAAATGTCATCGGAAATCTGTCTGTGATTCGTCTAATCAGTATTTTTGTTTTATTTTCCAGTTAATCTCCTTAAAATAACATAAATTACTATTATACATTTGCAGAGAATGAGCGAGAACAGGGCAAGTTTTTGCACGTCACTCCGCTGATCATCCATTTGCACTGGCTGCCAGTTGCTGCTCACATCAAACTCAAAGCTCTGATGTTTGCTTACAAAGCGACTTCTGGCTTTGCTTCTTCTTATCTGCTCTCACTTCTGCAGATTTATAGGGCCTCCAGACACTTGCGTTCTGTGAATAAACGTCGCCTCGTGGTTTCATCCCAAAGAGGGAAGAAATCACTTTCCCGAACCCTCGCATTCAATCTGCCCAGTTGGTGGAATGAACTCCCTAACTGCATCAGAACGGCAGAGTCACTCGCTGTCTTCAAGGAACCACTAAAAACTCGACTATTTAGTCTCCACTTTCCTTCCTAATATGCAATTCCCTCTCTGACTCTTACACTAACTACATATATATATATATATATATATATATATATATATATATATATATATATATATATATATATATTACTATTGTTGTGCTTCTTACACTTTCTTTACATACCTGAAACTTGCCTACACCACTTATTCGTTGTTGCTCTTATAGTTGGTTCCTTGTCCTCATTTGTAAGTTGCTTTGGATAAAAGCGTCTGCTAAATGACTAAATGTAAATGTAGATTTTGTGGAAAAAAAACAAGTAACATACTTACAAAACAAAAACAGTGCTTATTAATAATAATAATAATAATAATAATAATAATATTATGGAAGCCCTTTTCTTGAAAAAAAAAAAACAAAAAAACAACAATAATCACAATTAATTTTAATTTTTATTAACTTTCTGATTAGTTCACTTAAAAATTCTGCCAAACCTGTTTGTGCTTTTTTATATATGTTGAGCACAAAAGAGGATATTTTGAATAATGTTGGAAACCTATAACCAATCCCAGCAGGCACAGGCCACCATGACGACAGATTGACGTTGTACCCCAATGTTGTGAAATGTTGCATTTTGTTTGGAAATGAAAATCGGGTTGACATCAGAACCCAACGTCAGGCCGACGTCAATGTCCAACGTCCAACCTAAAACCAACCAAATATCAACGTCTAATGATGTTACAGCTTGACGTTGTG